>NW_016107456.1:1285656-1310508 GCF_001604975.1 Cebus imitator
GCACCCGCTGAAGTGCAGTGGTGTGATCTCGGATTACTGCAACCTCCTCCTCTTCCCAAGTTCAGGCGATCTCATTTCTCCACCTCCCAGCAGCTGGGACTAAGGTGCACACCACCATGCCAGGCTAATTTTTTTTTAAGTGGAGACAGGGTTTTACCATGTTTTCCAGGTTGCTCGCAAACTCCCAACCTCAGGTGATCTGCCCACCTTGGCATCCCAAAGTGCTACAAGTGTGAGCCACCACACCTAACCTGTACCCATTTCTTATCTTTTAAAGGATTAGCATCTTTATAAATATAGTAATCCTTCATAAAAGAGGCATGAGAGAAACTCCTCACCCACTCCACCATGTGAGGACACAGCCAGAAAGTACCAATGTAAAGCAGAAAGCAGGCCCTCATTAAACACCAGTAACTCAGTCTGAGACTTCCCAGCCTCTAGAACTGTGAGAAATGTTTGCCATTTGCGAACAATACAGTCTATGGTATTCTGTTACAACAGCTCAAATAGACTAAGACATTATCCTATAATGATTGGCTAGCTATCTCCTTTCCCTAATTTAACTATTTTTCCATTGCTAGACATTTTTGTTATTTTCTTTGTTAAGTTTTAGCTTTTGCATAAATCCTAGTCAGCATTTTGGATTATTCTCTTATATATCTAGAAGTGGAATTCTGTGCCATAGGCTATGAATCACTCCTGAGAATGTGGCTGAATGCGTGTAATTAAAGGTAGCCCACAGCCACCCCCAAGAGGCTACAAGGGTAGAGTGTCTCGAACCCCTGACCCTCTAGTGGGTCAAGATAGGTAGAGGTCTTGAGCCTAGAAGCCTGTAGTCATTAGTGCAGGTATAATTTCCCCTTTCCTGCCTGATAATCATTTAATGATTTTTACTTTTGCCTTTTTTTTTTCTAAATAGTTGCAACTTTTTGAAGCACTGTTTTAGAGTGTATTATTGTCTAATAGCTTTTAGATATTATTCACAGTTACACTCTTTACATTGCATTTTAGAAATTTAATAAGTACTAAGCTCTCTCCCATCCAGATTAGATTCATTTTCAAAAATTATATGAATCCCCAAAACATTTCATTGTTTTTGGATAGTATAAGAATAGATTCAACATTAAGACTAAAACTCTATCTCGGTCTTGCTTAGAAATGATATTTAACTTCAATAGATAGAAAACTGAAAATAACAGTTAAATAAAATGAAGGTTTTCTTCTCTCATATAAAGCAAATCTAAAAGTAGATAATTAAGATTGAAAAGGACAACTCCGTTGTCATCAACAACCCAAGCTATTCTAGTTCATGGCTTTCTTACCAACATTACCTCCTGGTCTGAGACTGCCACTGAATTTCCAGCTATATATCTGTGTTCTAGATAGCTGGAATGAGCAAGAGGAAATATCAAACAGGTCCTATCATCTAACTGAGCCAGCTGCCTTGTGGAATCTTCCCAGAATACTGTCTTTAGGGAGACCCACACTACTTCATACACATGTCTTTGGTCAGAACCCAGTTCTGTGTTCATACCAGCTGCAAGACAGGCTGGACAACATAATATTCTAAGTGGGTTTGACATCAAAGTGAATACATAAACTATCAAGACTGTATTGCCAACAACAACAAAAAGCTGGAGGGAAAGGAAGAAATCATACTTACCGGACTACTAAAAATTTCATCTTTATGGGGTGTTTTAATCTTTCAATAAAAGATCACTAAATAAAAAGATCACCTCAATAAAATTATCTAACAGGTCTCTGTTATATATTAAATGGACACTGTTTTCCAAATTTTTTGATAATTTTTTTTCAAATCACAAAATTAACATCTCCTTGCTTCCTTTTGTGATTATCTTTATCACAAATTTAAAAATTCATGACCACTGTATTTTCATAAGACACTTTAATGCATTGACTTTCCCTTAAATTCAACTTTGTCTTAAATTAATATGATCAACCTGACTTTATTCTTCTTGCTTAGTAAATTATTGCCTAATCTTTAATTTTTAACTTTATATGAGTAATTTTGCTTCTCAGGTATCTTATAAATAGTTCAACTTTATTTTTAACTGAATATGCTTAAATTAATGTAAGAATTTGAGCCATCTGAATTGCTCTCATAAGAATTGTAGCTGGTTTTCTGTTCCCCTGTTTTATGTATTTGGGGTTTTATGCTTCTCACTTAGCTCATTCTTTGTTACATATGTTATAAATCTCAATAAACTATGCTTGGTTTGTGTTTATCTTTTCAGTGATTTTGAGGTATTAATTTTACTAGAATGTTTTATAAAAGCATATATTTAAAATGCATTCATTATATTCAAGTAGATAACAGTATATTTTCAAATTCTTAGATAAAAATTGGAACACTTTACTTATCTCTACCCAACCATTCTATTCAAAGTATGTTACACAATAAAGATAAGAATTGTACATAAAGAAAAAAATGTTGTTGATAATCGTTTCTATGTTCTTACTTCGGCAGTTAGATACTGGTGTACTTTCAGCCCTTCTACATATGAGAATATTTTCTCCTGCCTTCTTACATAGATGATTGTTCAGTTATAGAAAATTATTGCTTAATTCTACTTTCCCCTTTAAAATATCTAGATACTTACTACATTGTTTTCTCAGGTTTAACATTGTAAACCAAGTAAGAAGCCAGTCTAACAATTGTTTTAGAGCATTTTATTTTTACACTGAATATTGCCTGTGTTAAATTTTTCTTTCTTCTTTGGATTCCTTTATTAGAGTTTGTATCATATTGCTCCACATTTGTGTATTCTGGAAGTTTGATTTTCTATCAATTCTAATATTTCTTTTTAATTCTACTAAAGCATTCCTAGTTTCCTTCAGCCATCCATCCTTAGGAAACTGAGACATTCGGGTATGTCGTAAGAATGCAAGAGAACACATGAAGCATACACAAATTTCAATAGCTGAATTGATCAAGCATAATAAAGTATATCAGAGATTGAAGATCAACTCAATGAAATAAAGCGAGAAGGCAAGGTTAAAGAAAAAAGAGTGAAAAGAAATGAACAAAGCCTCCAAGAAATATGGGATTATGTAAAAAAAAAAACCTAATCTATGTTTCATCAGTGTACCTGAAAGTGATGGAGTGAATGAAACCAAGATGTAAAACACTCTTCAGGATATTATCCAGGAGAACTTCCCCAACCTAACAAGGCAGGCCAACATTCAAATTCAGGAAATACAGAGAACACCACAAACACACTCCTTGAGAAGAGCAACCAAGGCACATAATCATCAGATTCATCAGGGTTGAAATTAAGGAAAAAATGCTAAGGGCAGACAGAGAGAAAGACCGAGTTACCTACAAAGGGAAGCCCATCAGACTCACAGTGGATCTCTCAGCAGAAACCCTACAAGCCAGAAGAGAGTGAGGGCCAATATTCAACATCCTTAAGGAAAAGAATTTTCAACCCAGAATTTCTTTTCTTTCCCCAAGTACATGAGACATCTTTAATCATAATGAAATAAAATCTAAAAATCAGTCTAAGTCATTTTAAAAAGTAAACATGAGTTGTAATACTATAACTATAGAGTGATTAATTCCATTCATTGTCATTAGAAAGGATGTAAAATATTTATTAAGGGCTTTGCCTGCACAGGCAAAACATAACAGTGTAAGTCCTCCTGAAATGTAATCAGTGTACACATCAACCAGTTGGTAATTTGTGGTGGTAAATGCAGGAACTCAAGCTGCGACCACGTTCCCACATTCAAACACGGACAAGTGCATGGTGAAGTTTCGGCTCCAGGGGCCACGCCTGAAGTTGCTCTCTGCCATCACCTCTGCAAAGTCTATTAGGCAAATGCAAAAGGGCAAGCAGAACTTGCTTGAACAACCACCCCGAGGCAGAGGGTGCTTAATCCACCCCTTCAAATCCAGGATCTGGTTTTTTGAAAAGATCAACAAAATAGATAGGCCACTAGCCAGACTAATAAAAAAGAAAAAGAAATAAAGAGTACTAAATTAGGAAAAGAGGAAGTCAAATTGTTTCTGTTTGCAAACGACATGACTGTGTATTTAGAAGAGCCCATTGTATCAGCCCAAAATCTCCTTAAACTGATAAGCAACATCAGCAAAGTCTCAGGATACAAAATCAATGTGCAAAAATCACAAGCATTCCTATACCCCAAAAACAGACAAATAGAGAGCCAAATCGTGAATGAACTCCCTTTTATAATTGCTACAAAGAGAATAAAATACCTGGAAATACAACAAACAAGGGATGTAAAGGACCTCTTCAGGGAGAAGTACAAACCACTGCTCAAGGAAATAAGAGAGGACAAAAACAGATGGAAAAACACTCCATGCTCATGGTTAGGAAGAATCAATATTATGAAAATGGCCATACTGCCCAAAGTAATTTATAGATTCAATGCTGGCCATACTGCCCAAAGTAATTTATAGATTCAGTGCTATCCCCCTCAAGCTACCATTGACCTTCTTCAGATAATTGGACAAAAACCACCTTAAACTTTATATGGAACCAAAAAAGAGCCCGCACAGCCATTACAATCCTAAACAAATAAACAAAGCCGGAGGCATCACACTACCTGACTTCAAACTATACTACAAGGCTACAGTAATAAAAACAGAATGGTACTAGTACCAAAACAGAGATACAGACCAATGGAACAGAACAGAGGCCTCAGAAACATCAGCATCCACAACCATCTGATATTTGACAAACCTGACAAAAACAAGCAATGGGGAAATGATACCCTGTTTAATAAATGGTGTTGGGAAAACTCACAAGCCATATGCAGAAAGCTGAAATTGGACTCCTTCCTTACACCTTATACAAAAATTAACTCCAGATGGATTTAAACATAAGGCCTAACACCATAAAAACCCTAGAAGAAATCCTAGGCAATACCATTCAGGGCATGGGCATAGGCAAGGACTTCGTGACTAAAACACCAAACGCAATGGCAACAAACGCCAAAATAGTCAAATGGTATCTAATTAAACCACAGAGCTTCTGCACAGCAAAAGATACTATCATTAGAGTGAACTGGCAACCAACAGAATGGGAAAAAATTTCTGCAATTTACTCATCTGTCAAAGGGCTAATATCCAGAATCTATAAAGAACTGAAACAAATTTACAAGAAAACAACAAAGAACCCCATCAACAAGTGGCAAAGGATATGAACACACACTTTTCAAAAGAAGACATTTATGCAGCCAACAAACATGAAAAAAAGCTCATGATCACTGGTAATTAGAGAAATGCAAATCAATACCACATTGAGATATCATCTCATGCCAGTTACAATGGTGATCATTAAAAAATCTGGAGACAACAGATGCTGGAAAGGATGTGGAGAAAGAAATAGGAATGCTTTCAAACTGTTGGTGGGAGTGTAAATTAGTTCAGCCATTGTGGAAGACAGCGTGGCGATTCCTCAAGGACCTAGAAATAGAAATTCCCTTTGACCCAGCAATCCCATTACTGGGTATATATCCAAAGGATTATAAAACATTCTATTATAAAGACACATGCAAATGTATGTTTATTGTGGCACTGTTTACAACAGCAAAGACTTATAACCAACACAACTGCCCATCACTGATAGACTAGATAAAGAAAATGTGTTACATATACACCATGGAATACTACGCAGCCATAAAAAGGATGAGTTCATGTCCTTTGCAGGGACATGGATGAAGCTGGAAACCATCATTCTCAGCAACCTGACACAAGAACAGAATACCAAACACCACATGTTCTCATTCATAAGTGGGAGTTGAACAATGAGAACACATGGACACAGGGAAGAGAACATCACACATCAGGGCCTGTCAGGGGGCCAGAGGGTAGAGAAAGGATTGTAGAGGGTGGGGGGATAGGGAAGGGATAGCATTAGGAGAAATACCTAATGTAGATGACGGTGTGATGGACGCAGCAAACCACCATGACATGTGTAGACCTATGTAACCAACTTGCATGTTCTGCACATGTACCCTAGAACTTAAAGCATAATAAATTTTTTTAAAAAGAATATCATTTGTCAGTGATCTAAACAAACTGAAGATGGTTTTTTTTCCATTTATTTATTTTATTGCATTTTAGGTTTTGGGGTACATGTGAAGAACATGCAAGATTGTTGCATAGTTACACACGTGGCAGTGTGATTTGCTGCCTTCCTCCCCATCACCTACATCTGGCATCTCTCCCCTTGCTATCTCTCCCCAACCCCCACCCCCCACTGTCCCTCCCCTATTTCCCCACAACTGACCGCAGTGTGTAGTGCTCCCCTCCCTGTGTCCATGTGTTCTCATTGTTCAGCACCTGCCTATGAGTGAGAACATGCGGTGTTTGGTCTTCTGCTCTTCTGTCAGTTTGCTGAGAATGATGGTTTCCAGGTTCATCCATGTCCCTACAAAGGACACAAACTCATCGTTTTTGATGGCTGCATAATATTCCGTGGTGTATATGTACCACATTTTCCCTATCCAGTCTATCGTCGATGGGCATTTGGGTTGGTTCCAGGTCTTTGCTATTGTAAACAGTGCTGCAATGAACATTCGTGTGCACGTGTCCTTATAGTAGAACGATTTATAATCCTTTGGATATATACCCAATAATGGGATTGCTGGGTCAAATGGAATTTCTATTTCTATGTCCTTGAGGAATCGCCACACTGTCTTCCACAATGGTTGAACTAATTTACACTCCCACCAACAGTGTAAAAGTGTTCCTATTTCTCCACATCCTCTCCAGCATCTGTTGTCTCCAGATTTTTTAATGATCGCCATTCTAACTGGCGTGAGATGGTATCTCAATGTAGTTTTGATTTGCATTTCTCTGATGACCAGTGATGAGCATTTTTTCATATGTTTGTTGGCCTCATGTATATCTTCTTTTGTAAAGTATCTGTTCATATCCTTTGCCCACTTTTGAATGGGCTTGTTTTTTTCTTGTAAATCTGTTTTAGTTCTTTGTAAATTCTGGATATCAGCCCTTTGTCAGATGGGTAAACTGCAAAAATTTTTTCCCATTCTGTTGGTTGCCAATTCACTCTAATGACTGTTTCTTTTGCTGTGCAGAAGCTGTGGAGTTTGATTATGTCCCATTTGTCTATTTTGGCTTTTGTTGTCAATGCTTTTGGTGTTTTGGTCTTCATTATATGCTGGTTTTGAGCAACTAGACTCTAGTTTTCATGTTCTTTGCACTATCAATTCCGTTTTTTCTTCTTCTGTCATAGACTGTAGAGGCCACATTGATAGAAGTTGAAAGGATGTGGTGGTCTATTGTATTATGTGAGTGGCCAAAAGGGCATGCAAAGTGCATCAAACTCTGGAGATATGAAGCACCTTTCATACCGTATGATCATATGATATTGTATTATATCATATAATATCCTATCATATGATCATATATGTATAGTTATAACTTTAAAGAATATATTTCACCTTATCAAAGTCTCAGATTTCAGCTGATAATCATAATGGGAGAAAGGCTAAAGTTTTCTTCCTACATCCTACCCAGACTATCGTCAGTGAAAAAGGAGTACAATCCATTGCCTACTACTGGTTCAGTTTTCCAATTAAAATTTGTTAACCCCCATTCTTCTGTAAAGTAACAGAACATAAAGGTTGTGAGACCATGGACCCAGGAATCAGGATATATGATTCCAGCAGAATTTATCAAATTTGCTTCAACCACTTTACTTCTAAAATGGTGAAAATCTTAACTATTTCATAGGTTGTTGTAAAGATTAAGCCTCATATTATAGATAGAACACTTAGAACAGTGCCTGTCACATAGGAAGCTTTTACAAGTGTTAGCTGTCATTACCAATATGTCAAAAATCTTCCCAGATCAATCCAATTATTCACCGAATTCTGTGACATTCATGATTGGTCGTAGTTTTCATTTGCTTTCATGTGCATCTACTTGCAGTTAGGAGACACTGCTAGGATTGCTATACAGACAAGATTCTAAACCAGAAACCAAAGGATGCCTTTGATTACTCCAGGGATGAGGATTATTCTCTTTCTCTCATTTCATCAAGGACATAGATAATCCCCTTCATGGATTTTTTTCTTAAAGAAATTCTCAATTCTGTGGTCACCTTAATTTTTCCTGCCACTGCAGTGAGAGCAGCTTGATGGCAAACACCATGACTTATCTTCAAATTTGTACGAGGATTTAATGCAGACCCTGACAAAATCTGCCACTTGAATTTTTCAAATCAAAAAATAATAATAAAAAGACAGAATCCATACAACCAATCAAGTTCTATCTTCCACTTATTTGTACTTAAGCAGTAATATTAATTAAAGAGAGATTGAGACGAAATACAATGCAGGTGAATAAACTTAACTTTAGTAGAATCTAAAAGTAAAAATAGCAAACATATGATTTCATTTTTCTTAAAATACACAAAAATTACAATTAAAAGAATAAAGTGCTTGGCAAACATGTTTTCTAGTTCAACAGATGGATGACTTTTCTACTTTTGCTGATAAGAGACATTAACATAATGAAATGTACATTCCACCTTCATTTTTGCATCTTGTTGCGTTTCTGTGAGAGAGCTTAAAATCCCTTCTGGCCTCTGCAGGTGTTTCAATAATAAAGATTTTAATGTGATTTTTTTTGTTCTTGGCAGACAACACAGAACATATTCAAGTATGTATTATTACATTAAATTATAAATACCTATTAGCTTAATTTCAACAGGTTAATGATCAAAATATTATATCAATGGCATTTCAAATTGCATACTCATAATCTACTAACAGATTACTGATACACACATAGTTTATATTTTAAAAGGTACTAGAGCATCTCATATTAAAATTGTGATGGCTTTCACTGTTGGGATTTCAAAATGTTAAAATTACTGTAAATTACCTCAAATTTTTATTATATCCTAAAATAACTAATAAGGATGTTTTCATAATATTTACATAATTAGAACTCCATAAAAATAAAAGAATTAAAATGGGTATAAATATAAAAGTATATTTTTATCAAATATCACGTTATTTTTTTCAGGTTAAGTTTTATAGACCATTTCAAGTAGTTCTATTTGCTAGGTTCTGACTGCTTGACATCAAAAAATATACATTTATATTAAAATTTTATGAATAAGAGTTCATTTTGAAGTAATGTTGAATTAATAAAAGTATCAAGTGACTATTAGAAATATGAACTAAATTATACGAAAGATACATTTATATCCATATTCATGTTATATAACCTTTTCAAGTACAGGTCCATTTTTAATGTCGTATCTTCAAACTCACTAAATAATCAAAGAAAAGCAGTTAAATGCTTTGATCATATATAAAATAAGCAAGAATTTAAACCGGTTAATATTTCAAGGGCACAAGAGTCAAAAGCAATTACTGATGGTGGGAATTTGCCCTGGTACAATCCATTTTGAAAGTCAGTTTAGCAATATATATTAGTAACTTAAGATAGCTGACAATTCACAGTCAATAATTTAGATAAAGATGCATTTATCATCTGTGATATGTGCATAGTGTAAAATTCATGGAATTTACTTAAATGTGCAAAATACTAGAGTTGTTAATTAAATTGTATTAGTTTTATGATAGTATTAAAAAGGCATGTTTATGTGCATAAGAGCTTTAAGTGTTTCTATTATTAGACCTATTCATCTTGCTAAAAACTTACCTTACCAAAATGACATGTAGGCAAAGATTTATATATGGGTATCTATTATAGCATTCTGTATATATAATATCTAAAGGAGACTTTTAAATATGTATATGGATAGTCTATATAATAGGACCCAGTAATTTAATCTTTATTTTTTATTGTCCTTTAGGTGCTAGGGTACATGTGCAGATCATGCAGGACTGTTGCATAGGAACACCCATGGCAATGTGGTTTACTGCCTCCATCCCCCCATCACCTACATCTGGCATTTCTCCGCATGTTATCCCTCCCCAACCTCCCCACCCCCTCACTGTCCTTCCCTTGGCCCCCCCAACAGACCCCAGTGTGTGATGCTCCCCTCCCTGTGTCCATGTGTTACAACTTAGAAAAAAGTTCATGAAAAATGCTAAATGAAATGACAGCATCTGCAGTATTACTCACAATTGCTACCAAAGATGTATAAATATACAAATGCTCACAATATATAAATGCAAATTAAAAACTGAATAAATATACTAAAATCCAAAGAGGCTTATTCATTTTTGACTTTCCTACATGTATTTTTCTTAATTCTGTACATTTTCCAAATTCTCTACAATGTTAATTTTATTATAATGGCATAAGCTATATTTGAATTAATTACTAAGTAAAAGAGCAGTATGCAAAATGGTTTATATATTTGATAAAATTATGTGAAATACACTTTTGGCAGATATTAAACTGGATAGATACTATAATTAGGTTACAACTCAGTGATTTTCCTAGTTCCTTCACTATTTCTACATTTCATAAGTGGAATTCCATAAGCAATATTTTTCTCTCTTCTGTATTTATTCAGTTATGTAGTTTTATCAGTATGGTAGTATGGACTCAGATACCTTATTCTTGAGATTATAATCCAATACTGTCACAGTTTACTCTGGTAGTCATATTTTTCCAGCTTTGGCTACTGACAGATTTGAGAGGCTTGTTTCTGGGTCCTTTTGACAAGCTCCTGCTGCTTTTGCTATCATTTTGTTTTTCTAGCATTTATTTACCTTCTGGCAATGCAAGATGCTCCAGGTTCATCTTGTGTATTTCCTGACTCAGCCCTAGAACCAGCCATTTCTCCAGTGAGCTCATTTTCTTTTATTGTAGAATGCTATTTGTAAAGCAACAACTTGTTTTCTTATTGCCACTGAGGCATCACTGCTTCTAGGAACACCACAGTAATAACAGATGCAGGCAAAATCTACGAAGAGGTGCTAAAATTTGTCATCAATAGTTTGAGATATTTGTACTACTGAAATATTTACTATCATAATTTTAACAAATGTCCACAAATTCTTTGTCGCCACTTGTTTCCAGAGATGAAATTTAACCACTACTTCCATAATCTCTGAGTATAGGCTGTACTCAGTATCTTTCTTCTAACAATTAAAGTGTGGAAAGAAAAGAATAGACACTTCACAGTGGAAAAGCCTTGCAGACACTTTCTTAACCAAATGCTCAAGGTCAACATCGCCCAAAGTCAGTCACGTTGGTATCAACCCTGATGTGATATCTCAATGGTATTCTTCCACAAAAGCTGTAAACTCAATCTAATTATAAAGCAAACACGAATTAAGAGACATTTGAAAAAAAAAAAATCCAGTTAATAGTCTGCAGAAGTGTTAAGTTCATGAAAGACAAGGGACTTTCAAAAAGCTTCCACAGACTGGGAGAGATTAAAGAGACATGTAAACTAAATACAAGATAGTATCCCAGATTGAATATCCCAGATAGGATATCCCAAATTGGATATCCCAGATTGAATATCCCAGATTGGATCTGGATGGTATCTGATTTTCTGGAAAAGAAAAAGGACATTAGTGGAAAAAAGAATTTGCATTTAGTAACTATGGTCACTATGGAATCATTGAAAGCTTGAGGAAGCGAGCTGACAGCATATCTGGCTGGGTCCATAAATGGTTAATCATCTATATTGACATGATCTAAAAGACATGAAAATCTTTGATCTATTTTTATGAAGCCCAACTTGGAGGAGGGAAAGAAACCAAATAATATTTTATTGGAAGAGATGTTTTGCTGAAATACTGGATCATCTATCATGTGTATGTCCAAGACCAGAATCTGCCTTTGATTTCTCTTTTATCCTTATGTTGACTGGTTCAGTATTCTTTATATTGAAGGTTCTCACTAAGTCCTTGCTGACTGGGTGCTTTTAATGATTCTTAAATCCCACCTTTGATTTAGTCAGCTCCATTGAACCAACAATGAAGAACAGATGGAGAAATTGATGCAGCTATTCTAAAATAACTGTTTAGTTCACTGTTCAACTATATTTTTAAAAGGGTTGTGCATGTGTCAGAATGGAAGAAAGAAGAAAGTATTTTTCATATTAAGAGCTTGTGCCCATTTCACAGATGCTAATCAAATGGAAGAGGCTGACTGTAAGTGGCAGGTCTTGCAAACATTTCTTCTTCCTCAAATAATTATAAAATTTTATTTCTGCTTTTAAGAAGCTTTCAGTGGTAGTGCTCTATCTTCAAAATTTAGCTCATAAACCTGGCTACATAATATATGACAGTAAAATTAGTATAACGTAAATGTTTAAAATCTTGAACAAGAAAGTTCATCTTGTTCTGATTAAATAGGCTTACAGAATGTTGTGCATTGAAACAGAATTAAGATTACAGCTATGTTTCACCTTTTTGTATTATGTTAAGACAAGCTATGATTCTATCAAGCAATTATTTGAATTTGTGGCAAAAATTGTTTAGTTTATAGCAGTATATTTAGAATAAAGCTGAAGTAACCCAAATTTGAAAAAGTCTGTATTAAATTCTCCGCTATACCAACCGACTATTCTTACTCTTATGAGTCTAGGGTGGGTGAGACATTTAATTTTTTCATGGTTATACAAAGTATTTAGTAATTACTAAAATATGTTGGTTTCAGAAAAAAAAATGAAAAATTCAAGTATAAAAACCCAACAAATTGTTCTGAGTCTCAGTAATTAAGGCAAGCCTAAAATGTAAAACTAAATTGAGAGAAACCAAAACTTTAATAAACAATTTTATACCCAAAATAACATTTTATAGAACAAAATATTCACCACTTTAAGACATAATAAAATTAAGCAGGTGTTTGCAACTCATAACTTGCAAGCAAAGAGGTATATTCTCCAAAAGGAAAGCAGAGCATTCAACACACTGGAACATTTCACTCAAATATATATATTTGTATTAACAAGATAAAAATAACTCATCCACATCAGAGGCATCAGTGCAGAAAGATGAAAAACTCCATTCAATTTGTGTGACACATTATTCGCATTTTAAAATCCTGATTTTTCATATGGTACATATTCAAGTTAGATATTCTGCCTTTCTCACTCCTTTTTTCCCTCCTCTTTTAAGCCATCCATTTTCCATGCAGAAATCATTTTGCATTGGAAAAATCCAAGGGTTTAAATGGGGTTGGCACTCTACTAAGAGATACAGTCCAAGCCTCTTTGCCATGCACACAACTCTGCCCCTAAAAAGATGTTTGTGCTTCCTGCTTCTGTGTTCTTTATACTGTGTAAACAATGAAAAGGGAGTTGGAAAAAGCTCAACTAACATAATCTAACATAATTGGATATATTCCCTGTATGTAAACCTAGGCATAATCCAAAGGTAGTTTTAGTATCTTCCGTCAAAAGACATCCAGAAACTTACTACCTACACTCGAATAAGTATGTATATGTGTGTACAGTTTTGTATTAAGCTAAAGCTGTTATTTCAGAGATCAATTAAAAAAAAAAAAAAAAAAAAAAAAAGCTTTACCAAAGTGTATACACTGAGCAATAGCATTTGCATAATCTTGGAACTGGTTCACCTGTATTTCCTAAAAGTCAATTGTATCACTAAATGGCAGGAATCAATAATAAATTCCATGAATTTTTGCAATACAGCCAGTCCACTGGCACTAAAGCCTGCTTTGTGCAGCTTAATTCTGTTAATGACTGCAGAGGGAGTGACTGACTGCAGGACACCTAAGCAATTTAGCGTGAGCTGCAATGAAGCAGTGGTAACAAGGGTGTGGATGTGTCCAATGCAGAGCCCATAAATAAACTGGGAATCAGGCACAACCTCCACTGACATGGGACATCTTTGTGACAGTAGGCTTACTTAACAGGTAAGTCAATATGCAGCTTGAAGAACAGAGCTTCAACAAGTAGGCATGAAGATTTCCATCACATGCATTATTAAATACTTGATAGCTGTATGGAGGTCATTTCACCTGACTGTGTGGAAGTCATTTCAGTAGTGGCAATAATCATCTTTTTAAAATGTACTGGATAAAGCTTAAGCATGACCATAGGATTTAGCACAACAACTGGTTGGCATGAAAGCCTGATGGGCTTTACTGGTATGAACCTAGAACTGGGAACATAGAACACATGCAGTACATATATTCTGGATGAATCATTGTTTCTTGAACTACCCCAAGCACTGAATAAACTTAACCTCTATGTAAACCTCATAACTGACAAACTCTCTGAAGGTCTTCCAAAACAAGGATGACCCCAAGGTAGGTTACACTAGACCGACTGTCACAGACTGGTTTTAAAAGAGTTAGCGAGGAGAATACATCTTATTCCACACTAAAGTCGTCTTGATGCTTTTAGTAAACCCACTGCTACCAAATCAAAGCATGCACTTGCATGAAAGAGCAGTCCACATTCTCCCACTCCATGTCAGACACCCATAGCAGTGCTGGAACACATTAGTGAGCACTGCCCTGTCTGGTAGGTGGGAAAGGAGAAGTCAAACTGTTATAAAACACAATTTTAAAAAAGATTTATCCCGCTAATTTTCATCATAGACATTGTTCCCAAATACCACTTTTTATATAACATAGCTCTAGGTGTAATAAATAGATCGATAGGGGCATGTTTGAGTATTTGTTGGGTTAGCAAAAAATAGAAATTATATTGCATGCATATTCCTGTTAGCTGGTCCAAAGAGTAATATATGAGAAACATAGTAGTAAGTCATTATGAAGCGAAGTTATAGATGTTTTAGATGGTAAACTATTGTACTGGGCAGAATATATTATAAACCACTTGACAAAAAAGAGCAACTACACTATAAAACCGACTGAGCAAATAAAAAAGTATAAAAAGGCCAAAGTGAAAATAATGACAGGCTTTTAGTACCAAGACATTGACTGGAGTCCATTAAGAAGTGGAAATTAGATTGGAGATATATTAGTAGAGCTAATACTATGCACTGTTCCACCTTAGTATGTAATTCTACAGCCATGAAAAAAAAGGAAATGAATACAACTTTAGGAGACAAAGAGAGAATGAATGGCTAGCAAGTCAGAAGAAGATAGAAGAAATAACATTTTAACTCTAATTCCTTCCATAGACCTTGAGTGGCATATATTCACAGATTTAGATTTATATGTGCAATAAAATAAAAGTGCATATAAAATGTGTTAGTGAAAACTAGGCAAGATCAATTTTTATACATAAATGAAAAACAACACACCGTTGAATTACGGACAGTATGTGCCTTGTTAAGTGTCTATTAGACCAAAGAAGAGAATAAGAAGTACAAAAAATAAATAAAAATAAAGCTAAAAATAATTTCAAGGATTAAAGTAGTAGCATTCAAAAACAACATGATATGCAATGACAGTCATTTAATTACCATCAAACAGCTAAGAGTAAGCAACAGCAACAGTTTTCAAGGTTCTGTGTCTGTCTAGCACCGCATAAACCATCCCTCGGTTGGCTTTGATCCACTAAATAAGATCTAGGTGAATAAGTAAACAATACTTCCACTGCTCCTATATAAGAACTAAACTTGCGCAATGTAGAGCAAACTGTTAAGACAAGTGGTCACTCCGAGAGGTGAATTTATAATGGGAAGTTCTAACTTCATACTCCTCAGACCATGCAAATACAGAACCTAAATATCACAGAGATGAGTATGCAAACACAGCTTCAAAACAAGCTCATTTCCAACCAGGCCTGATGGGAGGGGCTATTGTTTTTAAGCCCCTGCTACGCTGTTTAAAAACATTGAGAACAAGGAGTCATCTTGGATCATAACACAACTAATCAGCCAAGCTGCCCAGTACATTGAAGTCTCTTCCATGTTTTACATAAACTCTCACTGGTGGTGCAACCTGTACACCTGCACATGTGTAGCATCTGTGAAGAAGCTGTCTACAGAGTCTAAAGGTAGGAGACTTTATGAACTCTCCCAGTGGAGCACTAGCATTTCAGATAAACTTGGGAAACAGGGAAACATGGACATGCTGTCCATATATCTCTCGCCTCTGGATAATATCTGGTCACTCAAGGCAGTTTCCTGGGTCAGTTTAAATCTAAGAAAAACTCATGTGTCCAGTAAAGCTGAAAAAATAATGAGCTGAAGGCCACATATGTACAGAGAATTGAGGTGTAGGCCCACATTTTCAGAACCAAAGAAAGGTGATCGCAAGAAAGGTTATCAATATAAAAGCTGGAAGTGGGCTCTTTAGATTGCTACAGTAGCTTACAAGTACATTTGGCACAATCTCTATCAGAATGAGTTCATGGTAATATTAGTGAGTAACTCCTCCATGAGTTAATTGTGTTGGACAGGGAGGAAAAATAACCATTTTTAGAATACCTACTATGTGGTAGGCAGTGTGAGATCCACTAGGTCCACACAATATCTCCTTTCATCCTCTCAAAAGGCATTAGGGTAGATATTAGCATATGTTATCAATAAGAAGAATAAACCTAGAGGAAGCCAAGTTGTTCAATGTCAACCATCAGAAAATAGCCTAGTCCAGATTAAACCAAGTACTATATTATTTCCAGTTTTGTATTCATTATTGTATACAAGCTTCCTCATCGGACTCAGCTTCCCCACCTCAGTTTGTGATAAAGCATTTACAGGCTTCCAACCTTGAGGTAGGGAGAAATATGCACCAAAGCAGGGTATTCCTCAATGCAGCAAGGGGGAACAACCGCAGATGATGATGACTGGTTATAATTCTTCAACACTCTGAGCTTCTGTCAATTAAGAAATCTGAAAAGGTACATTTCCTAAAATCTCACACATTAGGGAAGAAAATTTAGTTTAAGCTTTCTCTTTGTATCCTAAGTTGACAAATAAGTATGTCACTAAATCCATTTAAAGTACCTAATCACCTGGGTTCAGCAGAATATCATTTTGGCATTTTTGAAATTTAAGAGAAACCAGAACAGAGGTTGAACAACTTTTAAGAAAATACTTAATAGAACAATACAGGTGAAATCAGCAAAGACTGAAAGGTGGCAGGTGCAATATCAATGTTGAAAAATGAATCTAAATAATATATAAAGCTACCAACCCACAGGAAACAGAAAAGCCAGGACTTAACATTGCAAAGCAGCACCATACTTTTAACATTATAATTTAGGAGACTCTCAGCATAGCTCTATATTCTGATTTTGATATCATAACCCAATAAAATGTACATGTAATGTACATATGTATCTAAGAGAAAGCCAAAAAATATGTAATTTTTTTGCAAAAATGTGAATTATCAAGCCAGGGGGCTCAGTTTGGAAATAAAATAAAATTACTATGGGCCTTTAATTAAACAGAACAGAAAAAAGGAAGAAAAACAAAGTCAGGTGTCTCCAACATCCTCATTGCACTTCATAGATACTTTGTGAAATTATCATTAAGCTATACAAACTACTTTAGTTTGGTGACAACACAAGACTGCATGAATAAAAAAATGAATTTTGCAGTGAATGAATTTTATGAAATTACTTACAAAGTTTAACAGACAGATTCACAAAGCAGGAAGCATGAAAAAAAAAAAAAAAAAACTTCATTTGAAAAACAACTTCATGTAATTACAATGTGTTGTATAGAACTTGAAAACAAATAGTATTTAAGATTCCAATTATCAAACATGTAAAAAAATTGTATACTCTGATGGTTAATTTTAGGTATCAGCTTGACAGGAGTAAGACATACTGAAATAGATGGTAATACATTATGTCTGGGTATCTCTGTGAGGATGTTTCCAGACAAGATTGGCATTTGAATCAGTGAACTAAGTAAGGCAGATCACCATCACCCCATGTGGATAGGCATCATCCAATTGATAAATGGCATAGACAGAACAAAAAGACAGAGGAAAGGCACATTTCCTCTTCTGGAGCTGAAACACCATATTCTCCTGCCCTTAGATATCAGAAGCTCAGGGACTCCAGCCTCCATACACCAGGACTTGCACCAGAGGCCCCCCACTAGGTTTTCAGGTGAGGGTTCATAGTAGGTGTCAACTGGATTTGGATTGAGTGATACCTAGATGGCTGGTATTGTTTCTGGGTGCATCTATGTGAGTATTGCCAAAGGAGGTGGACATGTCAGATGGTGGACGGGGAGAGGAAGACCCACCCCCAATGTGGGTGGGCACCATTTGATTGGCTGCCAGCGCAGCAAGAACAAAGCAGGTGGAAGTGGGGACAACTGCCTGCTGAGGCTTCTGGCTGCCTTCTTTCTTCTATGCTGGATGCTTGCTTTCACTCCTCCTGTCCTCAACATCAGACTTTAGGTTCTTTAATCTTCGGACCATAGAACTTCTACCAGTGGCTTCCCAGGGGCTCCTGGGCTTTCGGCCACAGACTGAAGCCTGCTCTGTCAGCTTTCCTGGGTTCAAGGCTTTCAAACTTAGACTGAGCCACCACTGGCTTCTGTCTTCTGCATCTTGCAGATGGCCTATTGTGGGACTTTGCCTTGTAATCGTGTGAGCCAATTCTCCCAAAATAAAACTCCCTTTCATATATACATATTTCCTATCAGTTCTATCCCTCTAGAGAACCTTAATACATCAGGACTTTGACCTCAAACTGACAGTTACACTTCCAGCACCCCTGATTCTGAGGCCTTAGCCCATGATGTCCTTTCCAAGGAACTGTATTCAAGCAATAATAAATGCTCCACATGCGGTATGTGGTATCGAGGGCATATTATCCTGGGCAGCAGTAAAATAATATCACTACAGAAGGTCAGTAGGACTTGGACTGAGTCATGCTACTGGCTTCCCTGACTCTCCAGCTTGCAGACTATGGTGACTCTCAGTTTCCATAATAACACGAGCCAGTTCCCCATATAAATCCTCTCATACCTCTCCTATTGGTTCTGTTTCTCTAGAGAACACTACCCGATACTTTTATTGATGGAGATGACCCCAATAACCATTAGAAACAGGAATTTTTCTTCAAATGCATGGGGAGTTATTGTGTAGGAACATATCAGGTGCTGAAAAATTAAGAGAAAACACCATGTGTGTTAGAATCATTAAATATTAACATCTGAAAGACCCTTCATTTTGAAGATGAAAAGTGTACTTAAGAGGAAACATAACTTGCTTATTGCTACACAGCTAAAGGTATAAACATATACAGGAGTGTTTGCATATATATACCTTGACTTCTTGCTTTCAGGCCACAGTAAGTAGTGTCATTTACCATTCTATAATTTCACATAGAAATGAAACGCTAATGACATGTTTCTTGCTATGCTGTTAGTTTTAGTCACCCTCAAAATCACTCCCATTCTCTTAGTGGCACAATAGAGTACTGGCAGAAAGATCAATATCATCACCAAAATGTTTGTGACTTTCCTATGTCACTCACTAGACAACAGTGCCAATGAACTGGTCTTCATAATGTAAGTAGTGATGTGAGTCTTTCTCCAATGGGACCTGCCACCATTTATCTGAGTTATTGTCATCTGTTACAAGGGAAATACACAAGCTTTTCAAAAGACTGCATGATACAGTGTCTGAGTTGGTAACAGTATTGGGTGTGGTCAGTGAAAAAATTCTAAGAAGGCTTTGGAGATTGTTGCCCCTTGGTAGACATACTCTGTAATCCTTCCTCATGAGAATGGGTGGGACTGGATATATGGATTTTGCTCTCACAATAAGGTTATCTCGTGACAAATTAAAGAAATTGTGTGGCTATGATCAAGATTCCTAAATCAATCTTAAGGATAATTACCCAGAGTTGGCCTGGCCTAAACAGGTGAGCCCTATAAAAGGTCTAGGCCCTTCTTGAAAAAAGAAATTGGAAGCATGATAGAAATTCTACCTCTGGCTTGGAAGAAATAAGTGGCCATATTGCGAAAGAGTCCTTAAAGGGAGTAATGCAGCCAGCACTTGAGATTGTCTCCTAGGAATGGAGCGTGGTCTCCTTCTAACAGCAGTAACAACAACAACAAAACAGATCTCCATGATATAGCTGCTACAAAATGGATTCTGCCAATAACAAGTGAGCTTGGAAGAAAAAGCCAACTGATAGGACAAATAGTTGCCTCCAGCCTTAGTTGGGAGCACAGTCCAACCAATGCCTTGACCTCAGCCTGTGAAACCCTCAACAGAAAACCTAGTCATGCCATGTGCCGAATTCTGACCTAGAGAATGGTGAAATAATCCATATAATGTTTTATGTCACTAAGTTTGTGAAAATCTGTAACACATAAATAGAAAGCCAATATATTGTAGGACCTCTTTCCTTCCCCACATACCCCAACATTCATAATAGCACTGGGTTAGAATCAAGTTTGATGGAATTCAGATGATAAATGACATACAAAGTAGCCCAAGTATTCTATCTTACTACCGTTCAGCAAGTAGGTCCAATTAGTCCCAATGAATCAGATGTCCCCTAATACATAATTGGAATGAATACACTTATCATAACCTCACTTTTTATGTTGACCCTAAAAGAATCACTATAGCAGGAAGGGCCAAAGAGATGCCCCTAAAACTTCCGCCTTCCAGCCTAATTAATAAATCATAAGCAATACTGTATCGAGTGGCTTTGCAAAGTTTAACACATCCTCACACTTAAAATATGCTAGCATTATAACTACTAATGTATTACTATTGAATTTTGGTCCCTTTCTAAACTAGATTACGGCAGATGACAGCAAAGTGAAAGAAACTTAAAGTAGAAACCCTTATTACAGCCACATTCTAGAAGTAATATCTTTATTAAAATAGATCAACACAACCTCTGAAACTCAGTATATAGCTATTGATATGATAAAAACAGTCTGTTCAAGTCACATCAAAAAGCAGTTTTCTTTTGTGTGGAAAGGGCAGCAATGTACATTCACAGTCTTGCCTCTACAGGATGATAATACCTGCTCACTCAAATGGAGTCTGCAGGGACTTGACATCTTATTCTACAGAGCTTCATGCTGGCTCAGTGTATGAAAATTTGAACAAGGAATAGTGGCAAGGCCTTTTATATTGCTGACGTTTTCAGAGGCCCAGTGACCTGGACATTTTAGGACAGCATCTCCAATGTAAAGGACAAGTTAGTATACCATGAGCTCCCTACTAAAAAGCAAGAGTTCTGGTACTTTGATGGGCCTCTCAAAGATTTTAGAAGCAGCCTATGCCACCCTTGAACATACTATGACTCAATTATGGGATGGTTCAAAAAGCTGTCAATTTCAAGTGGGTGCCAGAACAAGAGAGGACTCTGTCAGTTCTAGACTACGCTGCAAAATCCCTGCCATTTGAGCTGCGTGACCTGGGAAAGTCAATGCTACCATAGGCAGCCACAGTAAATAAAGATGCACTGAGAAGTCTCCAGCAGGGCCTTATAGGAGAGTCATGGTACAAACTGCTAGGATTTTAGAGCAAGGCCATGTTCTTTGCAGCAGAGAGATGCCTTTGGTAAATAGCTCCTTTCATGCCACTGGGTCCTGATGATGAGTTAGCATCTAACCATGGGGTATCAGTGACTAAGATCAGAGCTTCCCATGATGAGGTGTGTATCATCAGGTCTTCAAGTCATAAGATCAGTTGGATAAAGCACAAATCTTGCATGCAATGGTCACCGTACACATTGGTGGTCAGGCCTAAGCTGAATCTTAGTCTTAAAGTCAGTAAAGAAGATACAGAGAGCTTCTATGCCTCTTAACTGTTGAATCAAGGCTCCTCTCTTAGCACAACTTGTAGCATTAAAGAGGTTCCCTATGACCCGCATATGGGCCGGAAGGACCTCCTACCTGGCTCATAGATGGGAGACAGTGCAGCTTCATGGTTTACTAGTGTTGCTACTACAGACTCACAGATTGCATTCAAGGCCATGATTAGAAAATCCTATTCAACAAGGTTTCACGCCACATTGTTTTACCCTAAGATGACTTTGTATAGAGGCAGAATCAGTCTGACATAAAGATGTATGTGAACTCCTAAGCAGAGGCAAACGTCTTCACTGTTTGGACATGGTTTTCAAAATGTCAAGATTAAGATGGTGAACTAGGAGTTTTGTGGAACAAATATGTGGATGGGCATTTGACATAAACTATAAAGCATGAGAATCCGTGTGTCTTGTGTCAATGTCCATCAGAAAGGATTCTCCACAGATGAGGCTCTCAACAATGTGGTGGATGAGATGACTTGAGGCTTCCAGCCAGCCCCGTTCCTCGGCCATCCCAGTTCTGGTGCATGGACCCACAAAAGCAGCAGTCCTGGTGATGGGACAGAGGCAATGTATGGGCGAAACAGCACAGGCTCCCTCTGAGCAAGGCTTACATAAAAACTGTCACTACTTAATACGCAACCCATCATCGGCACAGATTATGCTGGTGATCGTAATAGGCCTGAATGGTATGAGTTTCTAGGGTTGTGTGACTATCTACTGGGAATAAGTAGCCTGGAACCTGGAGAAGTCCCTGGGGCATCTATTGGTGTTTCTATGTTTGCTGACAGCAGTGAAAGGCAAATCACAGCATTCATGACCTGACAGGAGGTCTTCATGACCCGAGATAAAATTCAGCATTGCATTCTTCTATTTCAGCCCTGCATTCACTAGCAAACTGAGCTGTTGGGTAAGAGGGAGGGAAATCCAGCATGGGTGATGGGAAAGGAGATAATACTATTTATACCCACTCAACCAATTGCAGCAATGGGGACTCAAGATTGTTCCACACACTTCCTGTAAGTCTGTGTAAGAAATTGCGGCTGGTCACAATCGTACTGACTTGGTAATGGAGTAATGGAATAGACTTAGAGATCTGAGCAATACCAAGGGCAGGCAGAACGAAGGCAGAACAGAAGATGCTTTTGCTGCCCCTCCTCATCCCCTTGGCCTCCTCCATGTTTATCCACAGCCAAAGTGGACAATTACATGTCGACTGGCCCTCAAAATTAGTGTTCCACCACCATCGCCTTTCCAAACACTTCCAGATTTCTGTTGTAGAGTCATCTTCAGTCTGAGATTCTGACTGGCTGGACCCACACAAATGCATTACAGAAGTGAGGGATAATCCACCACTTTGAGACCACCATCAACCAATGCAGAACAGCTGTTGGTGGACAAATGCCACAGCCTGCAGGCAATTCTAAGGAGTA
This sequence comes from Cebus imitator, assembly GCF_001604975.1. Lineage (NCBI taxonomy): Eukaryota > Metazoa > Chordata > Mammalia > Primates > Cebidae > Cebus > Cebus imitator. The sequence goes on from NW_016107456.1 coordinate 1,308,737, forward strand.
TTCTATATGCTTCTCCGACATCCCTGCAAAATTCAGTCCCTGCTGCCTACTATGATGACACTGATCACATTCTCATCCTTCCTTGCTTCTTCACTCCTACTTGTTAGAGTCATGTCTCAAGCACTGTGGCCCTTCTCTCAGACTCTGCTTTCAGAAATGCAACTAAGTCACCTATGTTTAATGTAGAGTTCCTAGTATTAAGATGTGTTTGGTTGGGCACAGTGGCTCACACCTGTAATCCCAGCACTTTGGAAGGCCAAGGCGGGCAGATCATGAGGTCAGGAGTTTAAGACCTACCTGGCCAACATGGTGAAACCCAATCTGTACTAAAAATACAAAAATTAACTGGGCATGGTGGTGCATGCCTGTAATCCCAGCTTCTCGGGAGGCTGAAGCAGGAGAATTGCTCGAACCAGGACCCTGGAGGAGGAGGTTGCAGTGAGCCAAGGTTGCACCACTGCACTCCAGCCTGGGCTCAAAAAAAAAAAATTGTTCATACGTAATTATTTGTAACTATTGAACTAGTACTGTATAAATGTGTATTATATGTTAACATTAGCATTTGTAAATAAAATTTTACCTATATTAGCTATGACTTTAGTCAGATTTCATTACAATTTATGCTAAAATACATCTGTCCATTAGTAGTGTGAATGTATACAATTATCCATCTGCTGAGCTGACATTTGTCAGCCTGACATTTAATATTGTCATAAACAGGCAACAGTCCTACTGAGCCTCACCTAGGATTTCAAAGGAAGTGTCTCCAGGCAGAAACTTTTTAATTAAGGTTTTATTTAATGAAAATTATGAGCCGCAAAAACAACTGCTTCAAGTAATATCAAATATCTGGACTGAAATAAATCTGCAGAGTTCTAATCTGAGAGCTTCCGATCATCTAAATTTGCTGTAACACCCAAGCACAGATTTCAAATTTCAGTCACTATAAATTACGTTCTTTCTATTCAGTATCTTATATAACGTGTAAGTAGGTAGGTTTCCTTTCTTGGAAAAGAACAGTATCTGCTGTTGTTGCTGTTTTCAATTTTGGATTCCTCATAGAGATTTGCACATAGCAATAATGAAAGGAATTTTAGCTAATGTTTGTGAGCTCATGCTATGTAACTAATGGCTTACATACATGTTCTCATATATAATTTATAGTGTCTTTTTGAAATAAGAGGATAAAAAAATGAGGATTTTTTATCCTCACTTTATAGATGAGGAAATTATGGAACAGGGACACAAAACACCTTATCTAGTATCCACAGTGGTATCAGAAGTTTAAAAAAATCAAAGAGTCTGACTCCAAATTATTCTTAACTAGATTAGAATTGTGATTAGGTTGGACACAGTGGTTCATGCCTATAATCCCAGCACTTTGGGAGGTCACGGAGGGAGAATCACATGAGGCCAGGCATTTGAAATCAGCTTAGGCAGCAACATAGCAAGACCTGTCTTTGTAAGAAACTTAAAAACTAGCCAGGCATTCTGGTGCATGCCTGCAGTTCCAACTACTCAGGAGGCTGCAGTGGGAGGATTCCTTGGGCCCAAGAGTTCAAGATTTCAGTGAGCTATGATTGCGCCACTACACTTCAGCCTGGGCAACAGAGCAAGATCTTGTCTCTTAAAAAAAGAGAAATGTGGGCTGGGCAGTGGCTCATGCCTGTAACCCCAGCACTTTGGGAGGCCGAGGCAGGAGGATCACGAGGTCAAGAGATCAAGACCATCCTGGCCAACACGGTGAAACCCCATGTCTACTAAAAATACAA
>NW_016107456.1:1310638-1330638 GCF_001604975.1 Cebus imitator
AAAAAAAAAAAAAAAAAAAAAGAATTGTGGATAATATGTAGAAGTAATACCCTAAATAAGACTCTTTAGGTTCAAAAAAGTGTAATTTTTCAGTGTCTCAAATATAAGTTGGTATTGCTTCTCTATTAGTTCATAACCCTCACGATTGAATATTGTAGGACTTTTCTTCTAATTTATCACGATAGTAGCTATTTTGCCATCACACTATCCTAACACACCATTATATCCCCTCATACTGCAAATGTTTTTTGAGAATATGCTTCACTCTTACTCTTAAAAAGAGGTCCCCATCCCTGAGCCACAGACGGATACAGGTTCATGGCCTGTTAGTAACGAGGCCAGAAGGAAGGAGAGGAGCAGAGGGCAAGCATTACTGCCTGAGTTCCACCTCCTGTCATTTCAGCAGCTGCATTAGATTCTCATAGAAGCACAAACTCCACTGTGAACTGCACACACAAGTGATCTAGGTTACATGTTCTTTATGAGAATCTAACTAATGCCTTATAATCCGAGGTGACACAAAGCCTTCACCCCCCAGGCCCATGGAAAAATTGTCTTCGATGAAACCAGTCTGAGGGCCACTGCACTAAAGCATCAATTATTGTGTAGGTCAAAACACCAATCCTCATAGCATCACTCAGTAACGTTTCTTAGACAGATACTGTGGTAACTGCTAACACATTCCTCATCTAACCATACTTACAACCATAAATACAACCTTTTTTTAACCAAGTTTTTTTGATGAAAACTACTTTTTTCACTGTAATTAAGCTAGAGAACATAAATCTTTTTATGTGTTTAGAAAAATACGCCATTAGAAAGTTAGGTTCTTGTTCTGGAATTAAACAATTATGAAAACTCTGTATTTTTTTTTTAAATCACTTAAAGAATGAAGATATTCATTTATAAGGAAAAGTCTAAGCAGTTGGATAAGCTGATAGCTGAAGAGAGATAAGATAAAAATAATGTGGCTGAAACCGATAAACTCCATTGAAGGGAGAAAGCCATTTGTCATCCTGATTTTTCTAGTACATCTTGGAATATGATGTGATACCACAAAGTGCCAAGAACATTCTTCCCCACTTTTAAGGTTATGGGACCTGCTGCCCTGGAAGTAAAACTTCTGGTAAAATTAATAGAAGTCATTCACTGTTAGTACAATAGGAACTGATTTGCTATGAGTAGATTTCATTGCAAAGTCGTTTGCGATTCTATGAAATCATTCTGTTAATATTGACTGTAATTTAAATTGAACTAGTTGAATTAGAATGCCTTACAATGAAGAAAATAAAATCAACCTACACCATTGCTGATTCTAACAGGGAAAAACAGTTTACCTCACTCCCAGAAGGATGCTGAATAGCCATGTCAACTCTCTCTACCAACAACAGACAATGCAGCTCAGAGTGCAGGGTGGAAGTGAGGTGAGGCATTTGAGAGAGGGTTCACAAACCCTGTTTCAGTAAAGATAATCTGGCCTAATAATAACATCAAATATCCAGAAATCCAAAAACAGAAAATGACACAAACTATGGTAAGAATGACAATGATATTAAATTGCTAGTTATCCTCTCAAGGAAAACAAGACATGGTACTACAAATTGTTTACATTTGTCATAGAAAGAAATGCGATTATTCAAAAGAACAAAATGCAAGCACTGAATGCAAATTAATGAAATAGAGAAGATGGGGACATTTTTTAAATTCCCAATGCTTTAGAGAGGTTTGATGCACTCTTATTGAGATTTGTAAACCCATAGGTCCAGTCACAGAGCTATGATAACAAGATGAGGGTATCTGTGGGGAACAGGGCATTCTAGGCAAAAACAATTACCTTTAGAAACTATTTAAAATTATGAGATACAGCCAGGCATGGTGGTCCAATGCCTGTAATCCGAGCACTTTGGGAGGCCAAGGCATGTGGATCACTTGAGGCCAGGAATTTAAGACCAGTCTGGCCAATATGGGGAAACCCCATCTCTACTAAAAATACAAGAATTAACTGGGCATGGTGATGTGTACCCATAGTCCCAGCTACTCAGGAGGCTGAGGCAGGAGAATCACTTGAACCGGGAGGAAGAGGTTGCAGTGAGCTGAGATTGTGGCACTGCACTGCATTTTAGCCTGGGTGACAGAGTGAGACTCTGTCTCAAACAAACTAAGTAATTAATTACTTAATTACAATTCTGAGAGAAAAGTTATTTTGTGTTCTTTATTAACTATGCTTAAAAACATTTACAAGTCTATTTTTCTCAAATCACATTTTCTTAAAGTAGACATTGCTTACAATCTTATCAGAAATAAATGAATCTATTGAATTGTTCTTATTTTATCCAAAATATCTCACCACCTTGGTGCCATACTATTACCGCATATTTTGGATCTCCTTACAGAGTGTGGAAGCTAAGGTGGCAGGAATAGTCTACCATATTTCTTGAGATCATAGCCCAGAATAATCTCATTTTTTAAAAGTCTATATTGTTTCAGTTTGTCACACTGACTGGAATTGTCAACCCCAATATACAGACAATTCATATGACTATATATTGCTCTTGATGTGATTATTACACAAAAGTTTATGTTGTCAGGGAAGATGAGCAAAACTGTAATATGTCTTTGATTTATAATAGTTATTCCTTTTACTTTTCCCATTATATATTTGATTTAACCTTACAAATGTAAATGTCAGTTTTCTGTGAGGTAGCAGGTGGCAAGGTCAATAGACTGTTGCATGGATTTAACATAAGCCGCTAGGAAATATGCAATCCTCGACTGTGTTTAAGTAAGGATCTTCACCTTGAACGCCTTGCTTGTAACATACAGCTAACTCCAAGTGGAATCTCAAGCCTTTAATGTGAGAGAGGGTGACCAAACCATGCTTGAGCAAAGATAATCTGTCCAATAATACCCACTGGACTGCTTGACAAATCATGATTCTCCAAAACTTAATTCAGGTACGTTTAAGTGAAATATTTCTAAGTAGTGAATCTTTTACAGTTTTGTAAAAATAAGAAACACAAATTCTATTGAAATTAGTCACCATTTACAGAAAAAGGTATGATTATTTGACCTTTTAGAATTATGATGGACAAATGGAAAATTGTTGATTGTATGTTACTGAAAAATGTCTATGTAAAATACTCACCCTAGCACTTTAATACAAATATACCTGCAAATGTTTACCCCACTAAGTTTATCGCTGATTTTATTGTATCTTGACAGAAGAATCAACGTGGTTTTGTTGTTGTTATTGTTGTTTTGGGGTTTTCTTGAGACAGTGTTTTGCTCTTGTTGACCAGGCTAGAGTGCAGTGGTGCCATCTCCGCTCACTGTAACCTCTGCCTCTTGAGTTCAAGCGATTCTCCTGCCTCAGCCTCTGAGTAGCTGGGATTACAGGTGCCCGCCACCATACCCAGCTATTTTTCGTATTTTTAGTAGAAACAGGGTTTCACCATGTTGGCCAGGCTGGTCTCAAACTCAGGTGAATCCACCGCATTGGCCTCCCAAGTGCTAGGATTATAGGCATGAGCCACGGCATCTGGCCTCAAAGTTATTTTTATGATTCGCTTATCACATTAAATTTTCCATAGACAATGTAATTTTCTGAACAAAAGTTTTAACCATCTAAGCCTTGTATACAGGGTAGTTGAACATTAAAGATGCACTGGGGAAATCACAGATGTAACTTAGATATCAGTTATGACTGCTTTGGAAATGTCACCATTTTACAATATGCATCCTCTTATTTTAGGATGGCTGATTTATATTCATAGTATCATACAGAGAACTCAAAAAACAAGATATTTAAGAATAGATATTTTATGTACTTGGTTTAATACTATTTTTAATTCCTTAACAAATGTATGTGATTTGTGTCAGTATAGCTAACTTTCTTGCCTAGATAACAAATATTTTGGTAGAAAGGACGTTCTGAACATATACATGCAACATAATGAAAAGTTGTCTGCAATGTTTAGGAGCCCTTTGGAGGAGTCAACCAATGAAAGCAGGCACTGCCATACAAGTTAGTGGTAGAAGTGGGAAGAGACACAGGGTAACTGAGCTCTGAGCCCACCTAGACTGCTCTACATCCAAAGCATTAACAGTACACAAATGATTTAAAAGGCATACAGTCTGCATTCCCAGGTTAGGTAATCTAATCATTTTCACTCTCTAAGAATATAGAAAGCTTTTGGCGTAACCCTGAATTAAAAGTAGTTCTAAGCAAATTATATTTTGCAGATTAAAGTGATAACACCTGCCAACCATAAGGAAAAAAACAAGATCAAGGTTTCCAAGGGCTTATGCAGAAAATCATTCAATGCTTTATGTAGTTGTTACTCAGAAAATCACTCAATGCTGTACGTAGTTGTTTCTGTAAATGAGATTCTACACCTATGCATGGACACCGTTTCCATTTCCAATCACAAAAGCCACAGGTGGGTAACAGATTAAGCCTTGGCTCCACAATGAGGAGATCAGAGCATCAGTTCTCCACTCACCAGCTGTGTCACCTCAGGGAAAGACATTTGACTCCTTTAAATCTGTTTTCTATTGGTACAGATGCCTTAATTCTTGGCATCAGAGGGTTATTGTGAGAATTAAATGATAAATACAAAAGTATAATTTACAGATTATAAACATCACAGAAATATTTTTACTACATGGAGTTGAGAAAATATGATCCCACTTTCATTTTGTTTATTTTCTTTGATTTCCCATTGTCTCATCAATAAAGTGAAAGATGTACACAAATAATCCAAGATCTCCTTTGGTTCTGAAATTCTATGACACTGAGAGGTTTGTGCTAGTAAAGAAACCTTCAGAAAAGAAACTTAGATCCTCTTTTTGTGAGTACCCAAGATTTTTAAGTAATGCCAAAATAAGCAAATAAATTTTATATATTTGAAATTTTATATTTAAATTGCTTGTTGACATAATGTAATACATATGTGGTATGAGCATGTATACACATTATATATGAAGCATACATATTGGTATGTATGTACATTACATATTATTTAATCAAACATTAAAATTGAAATATTTTAATAAATATGGACTTAAAGGTAGCTTGGTTTTAAAAGAAACATGTTTAATAATAAAAAAATAATATTATCTAAATCTTGTCAGTGTATATTCAGATTGTACAAATAAGGTCATTTAAAGATAAAATTATAGCTTAGTTTGAGATTTTTTTTTAATATATATTTTATTGTGTTTTAGGTTTTGGAGTACATGTGAAAAACATGCAAGATTGTTGCATAGGTATACACATGGCAGTGTGATTTGCTGCCTTCCTCCCCTTCACCTATATCTGGCATTTCTTCCCATGTTATCCCTCCCCAACTCCCCATCCCTGCTGTCCCTTCCCTAGTTCCCCCCACGCACAGACCCCAGTGTGTGATGCTCCCCTTCCTGTGTCCATCTTATCTATGTGGATCAAATGGCTCACTGTGCCCCAATTACCCAAATTCCCTTATCTTCTCCTCTCCAGCAAAAGGTACTCTTCAAAATGAGAGTATAAAATATCTTTATAGACTATTATAGGAAAATCCTAAAATCATCATATGACAATATCACAAAGAGTATGGAGATGTCAAAAGTTGATACAGAGGCAACTATGGGCATTTAAAGCTGTTTTAAAAACAAGTATGCAGCTTTTAAGGTCACATTCTGAGAGAATATTTGAGGCTTACAAGAAGACATACGTAAGCCAAATACCACAACAAAGCATACACAACTGCATATACACACACAGGCAGTCTATACTTTGCGTAGCTTCAAGATTTGCTTGAGCTTAAGTTACTGTGGTTTACACAGCAGTTTGGATTTCAGTTAGCATAGTATATTAACTATAATTTCATGAAGTATAAATTTTGCTGCCAGTTCTTCAGTATGCAGACCACTGTATAGATAACATGCGTAGCGCGATACATGACCACACTGATTACTTCAAAGTCTACTGGTGTCTCCTCACTGTACATCTGTTATTTAGTTCAGGCACAGACAGTAAAGCTTGTAGTTGTGTAGCCTGCTTTTCTCCTGGTGATAAACTGAACATCTTTATAAAACTAGGTAACTGAAAGAGGAACTGGCTAAAATTCAAACGGAAATGGAAAGTGGAAGAAATACACTGTGGGAATTCATATGCAGCTGTTGTTCAAGAGACTTTAGACATGACTTACAGCCAGAAAATTGCCGCAGAGGTGAACTTATGCATAAATAAGGAAAGTGATTATGATTAAAAGAAAATTGGGAGAAAAGCTTCTTGTTAAAGGAATTCATATATTACACAACATTTAAGGCAGAAAATATAAAATATTTGTTGAAAGCTGATGCAAACTCAGAAAGGGGGATGACAATTCTTGTAGGCAAAGATGCTTGCTTCAGATTGTAAGTTATACAATGAGAAAAAGGCAAGCACTACTCAAAACTTCCTGGTAGGTTTCTTACAATGAAATAAAACACCTTAGTTCTTAGTGTTAGCAGTGTTTACAATGCAGTATAAATAATTACTAGTTATACTATTTTTCATTTTTCTATACATTTATAAGTAACAGTGAGGGAGAGTTTGGTATTTTCAAACAAAATTTGTACAGGTCGTAGAATAATAAGCTTTTCATTGATTGTTATTATCCTTTAGCTTCAGTTTGCAGGAGATTTATATAATTTACGGTACCATTCAAAGCCAAGACTAGGGAGAGATGCACTGGTTTTCAAGGTAACAGCCTTAACACAGCAAAATCCTGTCTCTACAAGAAAATTAAGTTAGTTGGTCATAGCTAAACATGACTGTAGTCCCAGCTATTCAGGAGGCTTAGATGGGAGGATCACTGAAGCCTGGGGAGGTCAAAGCTGCAGCGAGCCAAGACTGTGCCAGTGCACTCTGGCCTTCTAGCCTGGGCAACAGAGTGAGACCCTGCCTCAAAAAAATGTAAGACACAACAGCCTTGAAGAGAGGGATTAGATCAAGAATTTGTTCAGATTTCCAATTTTTTCCATGAGTTATTCTTGTTAGGTTTAATGTTTCTAGGAATTTGCCCATTTTTTAAATTATTTAAATTGTTAGCGTATAACTGTTCACAGAAGTCTCTTAGGATCTCTTCTATTTCTGTGTTACCAGTCCTAATGTCTCTTCTTCCATTTATCATTTTGAGTCTTCTCTTTTTCCAGGTCTAGCTATAGGTTTTTATCAATTATGTTTTGCTTTTAAAAAGAAACAGCTCTTAATTTATCTTTTGTTTTTCTAGTCCCTTATTTTTTTACTACTATGATTTCTTTATTTTCTTCTGCTAACTTTAAGCTTGGTTTGTTCTTTTTCTAGTTCCTTGAGGTATAATGTTAGGTTATTAGAGATCTTTCTTTTTATGTCAACCATTTACTGCTATAAACCTCCGTCTTAGAACTGCTTTTGCTGCATCTCATTAGTTTTGGTATGTTATGTTTCCATTTTTATTTGCAAATCTGAAAAGACCATAAGAAAGAAGATTGAATCAGTAATAAAAATTAGTCCATCAAAGAAAAGCTCAGGACCAGATGGCTTCACAGCTGATTTCTACCAATCATTTAAAGAAAAAAATAATACAGATGCTTCTCAAACTCTTCCAAAAATGTAAAAAGGAGGAAATATTTCCAAACTCCTTTTACAAAGCCAGCATTACCCTCATATTAAAACCAGATAAAGACATTACATGAAAAATAAACTGATGTAAAATATTACATCAGCCAATATCACTGATGAACACAGACATAAAAATCTTCAGTAAAATACCAATAAACTATATTTAGTACATTAAAAGGATCATTCATCATGATCAGGTGATTTGTCCCTGGTATGCAAGACTGATTCAACATATGCAAATCAATAAATGTAACTGACATGGTTTGGCTCTGCGTCCCCACCCAAATCTCATCTTGTAGCGTTCATAATTCCCACATGTTGTGGGAGGGATCCGGTGGGAGATAAATGAATTATGAGAGTAGGTCTTTCCTGTGCTGTTTCTTGTGATAGCAAGTGTCATGAGACCTGATTGTTTTAAAAATGGGAGTTTCCCTGCACATGTTCTCATTCTCTCTCTTTGCCTGCTATCCTCCACGTAACATGTTTCTTGCTCCTTCTTGCCTTCTGCCATGATTGTGAGGCCTCCTCAGCCATGTGGAGTTGTAAATCCATTTGTAAGTTGCCCAGTCTCAGAGATGTCTTTATCAGCAGTCTGAAAATGGACTAATACAGTAATTCACTATAATACCAATTGAAGGACCATATCATCTCAACAGATGCAGAAAATGCATTTGACAAAATTCAACATACTTTCACCATAACAACTCCCAATAAAGTATACAAAGAATATTCCTCAACACAATAAAAGCCATATGTGACAAGCTCACAGTGACATCATACTCAGTGAAAAGTTGACAGCTTTATCTTTAAGATCAGGAAGACAAGAATTCCACAGTTACCCCTGCTATTCAACATATTACTGGAAGTCCTGGCCCGAGCAATTAGGCAAGAAAGATGAATAAAGAACATCTAAAAATGGAAAGGAGGAAATTAAATTGGCCTGTTTACAGATGACATGATCTTATACTTAGAAAAACCTAGATTTCACCTTAGAACTGAGAAATTCAATAAAGTTGCAGGACGCAAAAATCAACTTACAAAAGTCAGCAGCATGCATATCTATACATTAAGATATTGTCTGAAAATAAAGAAAATTCCATTTATAAAACATCAAAAAATAGAAGTAAACCTAACCAAGGAAATGAAAGCTCTATATACAGCACTGATAAAAGGAATTGAAGATAACACAAATAAATGGAAAGATGTCCCATGTTCATGGATCAGAAGATTAAGATTCATACTTAAAGCGATCAACAAATTTAATGCAATTTCTATCAAAATTCTAATGTCATTCTTCACAGAAATAGAAAAGAAAGCCTAAAATTTATATGAAACCAGAAAACATCCCAAATAGCCAAAGCAATCTTGATCAAAAATAACAAAGCTGGAGGCATCATACAACCTGATTTCCAAATAATTACAAAACTATAGAATCAAAATAGCATGGTACCAGCAAAATAAAAATTGATATATTGAACAAAGGAATAGGATAGAGAGCGCTGAAATAAGTCCATGTATCTACAGTCAATTGGTTTTCAAAGTAGCCAAGAATACACAATGGGGAAAGAGACAGTCTTTTAAATATATAAGGCTGAAAAAAAGTGGATATCCACATAAAGAATAAAAATGAAACTTTACCTCACCCTTTATAAAAGAATCAACTCACAATGGATTGAAGACTTAAAGGTAAGACTTGAAACTATAAAATTACTAGAACAAAATATAAATGAAAAGCTCTCTGACATTGGCCTGGACAGTGATTTCTTAGATATGATCCCATAAGCACAGGCAAGAAAAGCGTTACACAGACAAATGTAATTACATCAAACTAAAAAGCTTCTGCACAGCAAAACAATGGAGTGAAGAGACCACCCACATATTTGGAGGAAAGAGTTACAGATCATGCATTGGATAAGGGGCTAATGCCCGGATTATACAATACAAGGAACTCAAACTACTCAATAACAAGAAAACAAATATCCCTATTAAAAAATGGGAAAAGGACCTGAATACACATTTTCTAAAGGAATACATACAAAATGGCCAACCGATATATGAAAACTGTTCACCATCTATAATCATTAGAAAAATGCAAATTGAAACCACAATGAGAAATCACCTCATACCTATTTTAGCAGTTATTATCAAACAGATGATAGATAAGTGTTAGAGAGACTATGGAGAAAGGGGAATACTTACACACTGCTTTTGGTATTATAAATTAGTATAGCCATTCTGGAAAACATTACGGAGATTCCTCAAAAAATTCCAGCGATCCCACTGCTGGACATATATACCTAAAGGAATTAAAATCAGTATGCTGAAGAGATGTCTGTAGTCTCATGTTTATTGCAGCATTAATCCTAATTACCAGCATTTGAAAGCAACCTAAGTGTCCATTAACAAACGGATTTTAAAAATATGATGTATATACACAATGAAATACTATTCAGCCTTAAAAAAAAAGAAATTCTGTCATTTGCACATGGATGAACCTAGAAGACATTATGTTAAGTAAAATAAGCCAGGCAGACAGATAAATACAATATAATCTCACCTATATGTGGAATCTAAAATGTTGAACTCAGAGAGGAGAATGGTGATTACCAGAAGCTGTTAGGGGTAGGGCAGAGTAGATGGAGAAATGGGGAAACATTGGCCAATAGGTACAAAGCTTCAGTTAGATGTCAGGAATAAATTCTGGTGTTCTATTGCACAGTAGGATGACTACAGTTAATAATAATTACATATTTCAAAATAGCTGAGAGAGATCTTAAGTGTTCTCAGCACCAAGAAATGATCAATATTTGAGGTGATTATGCCAATTAGGCTTATTTGATCATTTTACAATGTAACATGTTGAAACATCACAACATACTCCATAAATATATACAATTATATTTGTCAATTAAACATAAAACTTAATTTTTAAAAATTATTGGCATTTAGAGATTTACTTGTGCCCATTTTATTCCAATTTACTTATTTCTGTAGCACTTGGTATCTTCATGTAGACAAACCCATAATTAACATGTATCTATTATGTTCACATTTCTATTCTTACCTTCAAGGTGACATCTTCTATGCCAAAAAGATGGATTTAGGAAGGTTATTTTTAGCTCTCCTGATGGCTGATTTAATGCTGCACTAGCCGATACAAGGCACATTAGTTTCTTGCTGGGATGTTTTTACATGGAAGGAGGCTTGAGGCCTACCTACCACCTTCATGATTTCTATGCTAAATACTTTTGTTTTGCCTTTGAAAAATTTCTCCCTTTCTGCTTATTTACCCATTGTCCTATCTTTTGTACTTTGAAAGGGTAATTTTTATACTTTTTATTTCCAATCAAAAAGTCTGTTATTTTCTTTCAACATTTCTATTTCATGTGATTATGATGTAACTCTATAAAATCTGTGCAAGCCCTCACAATCTTGGCATACCCTTTAACATCTAAGAATTGTGTTAATATGTAGAAGGATGTCTATAGTCTGCTGCATTAAGAAATTTGTACTGTTAATCCCATTGAAAGTTTTCCTGATGCAGTTTTTGGTTTGTTTGTTTTGTTTTGATTTTGAGTCAGAGTCTCTCTCTGTTGTCCAGGCTAGAGTGCAGCAGCACGATCTCAGCTCACTGCAACCTCTGCTTCCCGGGCTCAAGAAATTCTCCTGTCTCAGCCTCCTGAGTAGCTGGGCTTACAGGTGCCTGCCACCATGCCCTGCTAAATTTTTTTTAGTATTTTTAGTACAGACAGGGTTTCACCATATTGGCCAGGCTGGTCTCGAACTCCTGACTTCCTGATCCACCCACCTTGGCCTCCCAAAGTGCTGGGATTATAGGTGTGAGCCACCGTGCCTGGCTCCTGATGTTTTTTTTTTTTAATGGGTTTTGAACTTTTCATGCATATTAATTTTTATTTAAACTATATATCTTGTTTATAGAACTATGGTACTTTATTTTACAGTAAATTATAAATTGTCATTAATAGAACACTCATCCTATAAAATCTGTGTCTGAGTTTCATAAGACTTCATTGTCATCTGTTGCTTATAGTCACCCATCCTATAAAATAATGTATCATAGAGATAAGTTTTGTTTATCTTATAATGCTTTTTCTGTATATTGCTTATATGTTAAAGTTAAAACATAAATGAAAAGAAGACACTGCTCAGAATGTTAGTATTTTATGAACAATCTATAAGGAAACCAAAATTGTGATGTAGAACTCAGTTCAACAAAGGTGGCTATCTAAAATGTTTCGAGTACATTTCAGGCTAAGTTTCCAACCCTAGAGAGAAACATCAAATCCATCTATAACTCTTTTGGAAACCTATTATCAAATGAGAAAAAATTTCCTAGCTGACTTCCTTATCTTATGATGGGGCTTTGACACTTGAATCAACTAATAATTGTGGCTGTTTCACAGAAAAGGTCAGTTTTGACAAATAGCCTCTTGCACATGGTGAAAACAGTCTTTCACTGTCAGACTAAGGTTTTACTCAATAAATGCAGTTGTACAATCAGAAATATCTTTGGATGGACAACAATATACCCACGGGGCATTTAGAGAAAAGCAAAGCTTTATTTTTGTCTTAAATTATCTTTCTATTGACAAAAACAAATATGAATTAGTATAAAAAGCCACAAGTAACAATTACATGAATAAACCACTGCAGCTATGTAGCAATAATCTCTGATGACATGTAACCAAGAGTAGATGAAGGATAAAAGACAATAGAATAAGGACAGTGTATATAAATGCTATTATACAGCAGCTAAGCGGTAGCTGAAGTTACAAATAAATGAATGGTTCAAAGTAGTAACCGTTCATAAAAGGCAGTTTAAATGGGTGTCATTCAAATTCATATTTATGCACGTCTCATTTATGGTTGAGAAGTAAGCTTTGTACCAGGTATCTTTCTAGAGTGTCTGAATAATTATAATTCATTGGGTTTTTAAGTATAAAGTCACTAGAATTCACTGAAGAACTTAGGAGTTATTATATCACCAACATGGTAACACATGTCACTTTTGAAAAGAATTCTTGTCACATCATATAGAATAGGAGCTAAGTTGCCATTTAGTTTTTTGAGAAACAGACATGTATTTGATGACCAAGAATTCATCAAAATCAGTGTTTACTTGAATGCCTATTGTATGCTTAGCACTGCTGCATTATAGAAGGAATAGGATAGAAAAAAAATGGTAGTCACCATCAAAGAATGAGTAACACACTTGCAAATTTAACAACTGTTAAAATGCACTATTATACTGAGTCAAGTATTCCAGGAAAATTCAACAATTCAAAAGACATGAAGAGGAGGCAGAGAAGTGGTCCATGTAATGGAGGATAATGGGTTTCACTTTGCCAACACAATTTACAAAAACTTGGATAAGTAGGAAGAATAATAAACAAAACAACAAACGGAAAAAAAGGTAAAATTATGGGCGATGGAGATGATGTGTTTTTGGACAATGAGATGGGAGAAAGAAAGGGAAAATGTGGGACATGGGAGAACACAGGAATGAGTAAGAGGGAGTACTGTGATGAGGGATTAATAAGTAAATGTCAAATTAAACTAGTCCTGAAGATCCAGACAAGTACACAGAGAAAGAGTAAATATTTATTGTTTATTTTTGTTTATTTTGTTTTGTTGTTCTTAAGAGGGAAGAGAGATGGTGAGAATGCTGTTGTGTGCCTATTCATTTAGCAACAAATTGTTGGAGAAATTGCCTTCTTTATGATCAAATCTTCCTCTTAGATGAGCCTTGGAATAGAGTTGTAAGTGTCCCAGTGGAAGTAAACATTAGACAATTCAAAATATTAGAACAAACATCCAATGAGAATTTAAGACTCTCAGAAAATATAAGGCATTATCATCTTAGAAACAAGAGCTGAAGCTATTAAAATAGATTACCAGGAAAGAGGATCAAAGATAAAACACAGAAATACTTGTAGTTAGAGACAGCAAATGAGAAATAGAAGCACTGCGATAAAGGAAAGATAGTTTAATATGCTGCTATCAAAATGAAGGAGAAATGTTTAAGAGGCTGACCTAGTTAATTGTATCCGATGACATTTGAATAAAGCCAAAAAGAATGAGGCTAAGTTGGTAATGATAAAGTAGAAATTTGGGAGGTTTGTAGTTTCAGCAATGTTTTGAAAAGTAAGATGAAATTACGAAGGATTAAAGAAACAATGGGTAATAAAGAATTGAGAGATAAGATGAATGATGATAACACACCAGAAACTCAAGATGAGTTAAGGATTTCTCCATGAGAAAGCGGGGATTTGCAACATAGTATGTCAGTGAAAAGCTATGGAATTAGACTGGACCAGTTCAGGTTCCAAGATTTGACTCTTCCACTTGCTGCTTAGGTAATCTGTATACATCATTTCCTCTTTGCTTTTATTTCCTGTTCTGAAAAATGAGATAATTGTGATGCCAATTTCATAATGTTATTATGAGAAGTTTAAAAATAACTCAGGGCAATAATATATTTCTTGGCAATGTACTGTAATTATAACATTATTATTTGGATACGTCATTTGTACTGGCAAAGGTTAAGATGAATGAAAATATCCTAGGCGAGGAGTGGTCATGTTATAGGAACAAGGACATGGATGTCAGCCTTATATTGCATTGCACCTTCTCAATATTTTCAAACAGACCAAATTAAAATCACCAGCTTTGATTGCTTCCCAATTCTCTACAGATAAAATCCTCTCCAGTAATACATAAAGCTTGGGGATTTATGTTTTAGGATAAATACAAATATTCTACAGAACAATGTTATCAAAGTGAGTAAATCTGGGACTTGTCAATAGGGTGCAAATTGGCATTATGCCACTCTGTTGGTTTGACTCTACCTTACAATAGTTCCTAAATTGCTGTATCATTTTTGCCATGCTTAGTCTGCACTGCAGCCATATTTATACACAATTTTTGTAGCATAAATATGAAAGAAAAGATAAGAACGTTACAAAACATTTCCTAAATTGCTGTATCATTTTGGCATGCTTAGTCTGCACTGCACCAGATTTAAACTCAATTTTTGTAGCATAAATATGAAAGAAAAGATAAAATGGTAAAAAGACAATTGGGAAGATGACTTTTCTCTCTAAATCCATAGCAGTTCAGGAGTCTCCAGTGAATTTAGGAATATCATACAATTTGGCACAAAATATCTGAGAATTAACTATGAGGGTCCTTGTCTTTATTTCTAATTTTATACTTAATGGTATAATGTCTAATTGAAATTTCAGAGTTTCATAGTTAGGAATATGGCTTCCCTAGACAGTTGGGCAATTGCTAGTTACCATGGAACCTAGGAAAGAGGACTCCATTCCCATCTACGCAAGCTGTCAGTAACATGATACTATGCAAAACAAGGACACCTACATATAAGATTTTACATTGTGTAGGTATATGCCTGAAACAAAAAGCTGTCTAAACATTTAATATATTCGTGATATGTAGGCTTATCCTTTATAAAATTCTTTGGGAAATGTTTTGTATTACAACACATAAAATGGGAAGCTTACAAATGCATTGCCTATTTTTTTTAGACGTGTAGGCAGAACAGATCTATGCTCTTGCACTGGACTGAAATAACCAGTGATTATCAATGTACAACAGATGGAAATGCTGAATGGTAAGTAACATATCCCCTTGATTACTGTACTTTAAAGTATGTGAGATTTATTATAAGCCTAATTCTAATTCAATGAATGCCATCAACAGATTGCATGATGGGTCATTTTCACTGTGGGGTGTAAAAGAATTACTGAGAGAGTTGACAGGCAAAGCATATTAGAAAACAATCTTGTAAATTTGATTAATGGCACTTACGAATCCACATTTATTCAAAATAATGTTTTCTGTACATATGGTGACATAGGAAATCTTAGGCCACCCTCTGGGAAAACATAATGAAGATAAGTAGCTTTTAAAACCAGATTTTGATGCTTTGCAATAAAAAAAAAAAACACCAAAGTATTTGAATTAAAACAAATCTGTCACTGAAAAAGGCATTTTTTTATTCAATGGCACGCCAGTGCACTTAGTCAGCTCACAGATCCAATATTCAATTGATCTTAGGAGTAAAGGCAGAGTTCATGACTGCCCTGCCGTGGAGGCCCCACAGTTCCTGGGCAGCCCCTACACAGGGCCACTGCCCACTGAAATAGGTATATCTTCTCCTGCCTATAGGTCAAGATGGAGGGGGAAGCTGGAAATGCTTCATCCATCAACACTATCCCCATATTCAAAGCTATCCAATTTTCTTTTTTTTTTTTTTTTTTTTTTTGAGACAGAGTTTCGCTCTTGTTACCCAGGCTGGAGTTCAATGGCGCGATCTCGGCTCNCGATCTCGGCTCACCGCAACCTCCGCCTCCTGGGTTCAGGCAATTCTCCTGCCTCAGCCTCCTGAGTAGCTGGGATTACAGGCACGCACCACCATGCCCAGCTGCTAAATCTTCACTATACAAGCAACAATCAAAGATGCTTAGATACTGGTTTCTCAGAAGATATGAAGATCACTGATTAGAATGGAGCAATTTGTGTCCACAATTAGGCCACAGGTTATTTGATCAGAGAATCTAGGAGAGAGAAGTCAGCCTTCTCTCTTCAGCTACGATGATTTCATCACTTCGGCCTCTGGATCAGTGCTGTCAAGTACACATATAATGCAAGCCACGAGTAGAAATTTAAGTTTCTAGTAACCATATTAAAAAATGAAAAGAAACAAGTGAAATTAGTTTAGCGAAATGTTTCATCTGTATATATTTTACCCTATATGAACATGTATGTGTAATTCTTTTTTCATACGACGGCTTCAAAAGTCAGTATGTATTTTACACTTAGAGCACATCTCAATTCAATCTAGGCATAATTTAAGAGCTCCATAGCAAGATATGGCCAATGACTACCATTTGTGCAGCACAGAGACTGATGGTATCTAATGTCTAAGCTCCATTATTTAGTGTTATGTTTAATTAACCAGATTAATCAGTAGCTAAAACCTTGGAAACCAAAACCGATAGGATAAATTCCCTAAAAGTAAGGAAATCTGAGTGTAACTTTGTGCAGATAATGAAAACCAAAACATGTCTATCAAAATCCAGATGTTCTGCCTAAACCATAATGCCAAAATACATTTCGACGATTGATTGCAACTTTTACTTTTCATCAACAATAGCAATAAAATGATGCTCTGTAATTTATCTTGTTAATTTAGCATGGAAATCACAGTGGCTATTTTAGGCCCAGTCAAATTTTAGATACTGAATGGTGTGGATGATACATCAATACTGATATAATTGTACATGGTGATGCAATTTCCTTTTTTCCTTTATGATAAAAAGCTCTAAGTTTCTTTTTTAATTCTCAAAAATCTCATTGTAGACACTTTGTAATTTTGTGATTTACTTCTTGTCTGTTTTCCTTTTCTACCAATCTTAAGATACAACCTCAAAAATTGATTTTAAAAGACAGCTTTTTCTCACTCTATATAAGATAAAATATGTAATTTTCTTGTTAATTTATATAGTCAGGATTTATATATTTATAATACTAATATTATTATGTGTGATGGGTATACTTATCTAATCTAAAATGACTCAATAGCAAGGCAAAAAAATGAGAAAAAATAATATTTATTTTATTGATCTGTAGTTAATATTAGTTGTTTCTTATCTAAAGTAGTGCTTTACTCTTTTGCAGTCTAACTTTGTTTTATCTTTAAATGTTTTATGTAATAAAGACCAACACTTAAACCCAGAGTCGGGATTTTAAAATATGTTTTCAACCTGTTTTCTACTGTACATTTGCAGTTCAACATAAAATTATTTCCACTTACTCTCTCTCCCAGATGCAGGTCATGATCTTCAGTTTCCAATACTTAATACTATGTTTTCCTCATCACTAAATAGCCTGCCTTCTTCATTTAACATTGGTTAATTTGTATCTATTCTTCAAACTCCCACATCAAATATTTCTTTGGAAATTATTTTTTTTCAGAGCACTGCAGCATACCTCTGGCCTTCTCTCGTATTTACTAGAAATATTTAATACCTATTTTACTTGGGACTTTTAAAAAACTGAATTAACAAAAAAAAAATAAAGAAATAAGAACAAAACAAGCAATGTCACCTAACTTTCAACAACTGCAGCTGTTTCTAGCAGGTTGAAAGACCACCGAGAGGATTGAGGCAGGAGAATAGTGTCTGAAGGCAGGCAACCTAAGGGCAATATTCACTGACTTCCTAGAACTGAATCAAAAGGAAAACCCCACCTCTCCATGGCCAAGTAACAAAAGGATCAGAGGCAACCCCCATTTTCCATCTGAAGATAAAAAATGGGAGTACCTCTGATGGGTGGCCTCCTGCATCCAGACTGGGGTTGGGCCTCTCCTTCACTTACATAGGATGTAACCCAGTAACAAATGGAA
Organism: Cebus imitator; assembly: GCF_001604975.1. Taxonomy (NCBI): domain Eukaryota; kingdom Metazoa; phylum Chordata; class Mammalia; order Primates; family Cebidae; genus Cebus; species Cebus imitator. The sequence goes on from NW_016107456.1 coordinate 1,328,713, forward strand.
AGAGAGTATTTAAACCTCAGAAAAATCTGTAAGCATTGCTCTTAAGCTGCTTGCTGAAATCTGCTACCACTCCACGGAGTGTACTTTCCTTTCAATAAACCTAAGCCTTCATTGCTTCCTTCTTTTGCTGTTTTGTTTGGGTGTTTTGTGCAATTCTTTGTTCAAAACACCAGAACCTGAACAACTCATAATCAAGACCCTCTAATGGTAACATAACCATACTCATAACCACACTGGATAGAAACATACAGCTATCAGAAGGGCCCACTACACGAGCTTACAGGTACGTTGATAGAGCACATCATTTGTGAATGTTTCAACCTTGTACCAATTTAGCCTCAATGTCCCAAGTGAGCTACTACTGGCCAGGATCACCTGTCTGTCATTTGGCCGTAAATAGTGCAAAAAGGATATTATACAGAAATATACTACCTAGACTGTAACAGAAAAACACAAGTACCCAGCTATACCATCTTACCAAGTTAGAAAAGAGTGCTCTTCCTTGAGGAAACAGAGATGATATTAGAAAGGGTGAGAAACAGATGAGTAGAAACAAAAAAAGTAATAATGATCACAACTCAGTACTTAACTCATTAATATATTGCACTGTTATTCTACATGGTTACTTAACTTCCTATACATAGGCTATTTTTCCATCAAAGTGGAAATATCTTAGGAATTTTACAGTTCTTAGTATCTTCTACAATGCTTTATGTATAATGGGTTCCTAATGTATTCTTTCCATTCTTTTCCTTACTATGTGAGCAAATACTTTTACTGCAATGGAAAATGTTATTTAACCTAACTGTGGTAAACATGCACATGTTGACATGTGTAAATGTATATGTTCATGTGCACTCTTTTGCATGTCTCAATTTAGTTCAGTTCAACAGATAGAGTGTGCACTGTAAAATATAGAGTACCTATTCTCTGAAAGGAATGTACTAAGCTCTAGGGACAAAAGGATGAAAAAGATGACCCTGCCCTCAGGTCCAGTGCTTTTATGTTTTATGCTTTTAGAAAATAATTACTATAATAAATCATGGTCTAATAACTTGTATTTTAAAATGCTTTCAATTTATTTCTAGAAATTTAGAATGCCTAAGGACTCGAAGGACATTTTTATTATAACAAGGGGGAGAAAATTCTTATAAACGTAGACAGCTATAGCTTACTTCTTTAGTCTTCATAGTGCAAAATAAGCAGGTATTATTTTTCCTGCTAGTATTAGTTTTATGTGTGTAGTTAACTATAAATATTATTTCTAATTATATTTTCAGAAATGAAAAGTTCACAAATAATGTCCAGCACGTAATTTCATTGTGTGCCACTGTTTTTTGATTTATGACCTTTTGGAAGCCAGTTTTAAAGAATTCTACATATAATTATTTGCCTTTTTATTTAAATGCATTTATTTATATAACTAATAATGATTGAACACCCACTATGAAGCCATAACAGTGAGCATTTCTGGGACCAGAAATCTGAGAATAACATAATATGCCTTGAAGAGTTTCACTTTTCAATGGAGATGACAAATCATATCCACAAATGACTAATACCAGATAGTATCTAGAAATTTGTGTAAAACAGTTAAGGAAACTCTAGAAATAATTCATAGAACAGATTTCTGTGCACCCTGCTTAGAGAAGCTTTCTCAGGTGTAGTATAGATGAGCTGGATTTAAAGGCTCCGTTCTAGCTTTCTAGCCTCATCGACTGGTTATGCCCCCACTCTCTCTTCTCTGGTCTAATTACTGTTTGAAATTATGTCTTGCACAGTCTTTGACTCTTTGCTCTTGTTAAGATAAAGCTCTAATATCCTTATCATTTAGGGTTCGATTCAAACTAGATTTATTGAGTTTGTAATACATTCCAAGCACTGTCCCACAGAACTTCATTTCCAAAAATGATCAGTCTCTGCCCT
>NW_016107456.1:1335638-1353756 GCF_001604975.1 Cebus imitator
ATAGAACAAATAAAAAATTCCATAAATGTATGAAAGTCTTGTATATTACCAACCAAATCAAAGAAATTGACAGTTTTGAAAGCAGGATCTCAAAGATATTAGCTCACTCATATTTGTAACAGCATTACCCACAATGGTCAAGAAGTGGAAGGAACCCACATGTTTACTGATGGAGGAGTGAATGAACAAAATATGATATAAACATACAATGAAATGTTATTCAGCCTTAAAAGAGACGGAAATCTTGTCTCATGCTACAACATGAATGAATCTTGAAGACATTATGCTAAGTGAAATAAGCCAGCCACAAAAAGACAAATACTGTATGATTCTGCTTACATGAGGTATCTAGAGTAGTCAAATTAATAGAAACAGAAAATAAAATGGTGGTTGCCAGGGGCTTGCAGCAGGATGGGGGAGTAGGGAGGAGAATGTGAAGTTATTCAATGGGTAAAGGATTTCATTTTACAAGATGAAAAAGTTCTGGAGATCTGTTTCTCAACAATGTGAATATACTTAATACTATTATCTGTACACTTAAAAAATGGTTACAATGATAAAAAGGTAAAAAAGAAATTGAAAATTTTAGAATAATTCAAGTAACAGCAGAATAAACCAATTCTTTTCAAGAGTACATAGAACACTTACTGAGATATAGTACATCTAGGGTCATAATACAAGTCAACAGATTTAAAATAACTCAGTGCAAAGTATGCTCTGGCAATTGAATTATAAGTCATTAACAGGAAAGATCTCCAGAAAATTCCTAAGAGTTAAAGCACCGCACTTCTAAATAATATGTGGTTCCAAGCAGCTATCAAATTGGAAATTAGCGATTATTTTACTGAATGATAATGAAAGCACAAAATATCAGGACAACTGGAATGTCCAGATGTGTGTGCATAGGCGTAAAATTGAACAAGAAACCGTATTAGAAAAATGTACTCAAATTTATGACTGTATGTGTTATTTTAAGTTAGAAAAAAAATTAAGCCCAACAAAGCAAAGGAAAGGAAATATTAATGTTCAGAACAAAAGTACATAATAGAAAAAAAAATGGGGGAACAACAAAAATCACTGTACCTGAAAACTGTCTCTAGATGGGGGGAAAAAGTCTGATAAAACTTGAGTCAGATTTGCCAGGAATAGAAAAGACAGGGGGGAATAAGATCCAAATTAATTATATCAAGAATAAAAAATAACAGTAGTTCATATTCTACATATATTAATAGGATTTCAAGGTAATCATATGAAAAATTTGTGCCAATATATTCAATAATTCCAATATAATGTGAATGACAAATTACTTTAAAAACAAAGAAATCTTGATAAGAGTCTTATATTAATTTTAAAAAAGGAATTTAAAACTTTCCCACAAGGAAAGTTATTTGCTGATATTTTCACTCGTGAATTCTACCAAACACAAATGGAAGAAGACAGAAGCTTCCCAGCAAGTTCTGTGAGGCCAGAATTACCCTGATGCCAAAAGCATATATTTCCAGAAAAACTACAAACAACTACTCCTAAGAAACATAGATGTAAAGTTTCAAACAAAATTTTATTATAAAATGACCTTAAAATATACATAATGTTTGATTTTACATTTGAAGAAAGTCAGTATTATGTACCATATTTAAAAACTGAAAAACTATATGATAATCTTAAACTCAGAAAAAAGCATTTAAAAATCCAACATTTACTTCTGATATAAACTTTCAGCAAAGTAGGAATACAGGGGACAGATTCAATATTATAAAGGGCATTGACAATAAACCAGCATCTACCATTGTAATTAATGGTGAGAGACAGTGTTCTTTCATCCTAAAATCAAGAAGGAGACAAAAATGTGTTTTCTCACTGCTTCTATTTAACATTGAACTGGGCATTTTAGCCAGTGCAAAAAGTCATCAAAAAACAAAAAGACACACAGATAGAAAAGAAAGAAAAAATACTATCTTCATTCACAGAGGACACTTGTGACTTTGTAGAAAATCTGATGCAATCTACAAAAAGCTGTTAAAATGAATAAGTGATTTTGTAAGGTGGAAAGATAAAAACAAACCAAGTATTTCCACATACTAGCAGTGGACACAACTGACAAAAAAAAAAAAAAAAAAAAAAAAAAAAAAAAAAAAAGAAAAAAAAAAAAAACCATTTAGATTGCATCAAAAATAAAATTCTTAGAAATATATCTGACAAATTATATATAAGACATGCGCTGAAAACATTGCTGAGATAAATTAAAGAATACTTAAATGGAGAGTGTAAGGCCGGCTGCCTCGCCGGGAGATAGGACACACCCACCTTTGCACCTGGCACCAGGCTCTGCACTCCGCACCTAGCTCTGCCGCATGGCTCCCCTGGAAGGCACCAGCTGATGCAAGGCTCCTGGCCGGCTCTCCCACCAGAAAACCCGCCCAAAAACCCACCAGCCAATAGCGGCCCGTCCCATCTCAATCCCGCTCTCCTGGAGTCAATCGGAGCACCCAGCTGTTGCTTGTTCCTCCTAGCCATATAAACCCCACGCCCCAGCAAGTTGTCGTGACTTCCCTGGCGCCTTCCCTCGGGACCATGGAACCTCACCCGGGACTTAAATAAATTGGCATTTAATTTTCTTATGCTGGTCTCAGTTTCCTCATTTTAAACTTGGCAATAACCCTTACAGAGAGTTGTGCCACTTTTATAATTCTGATGACTCAATTTTATTAAGATATAAATTTTCCCAAAATTCACCTAAAGATTCAACACAATCCCAAGAAAAATCTCAGCATAATTTTGTAGAAATTGACAAGGTGATTCAATAATTCATATGAAAACCAAAGGAACTAGAATAGCCAAAATAATTTTCAGAGAGGATAAAATTATAGAATATTGATTGCAAGACTTTAAAAGTTACAATAATTGTATTAGTTTTCACACTGTTATAAAGAACTGTCCAAAACTGGGTAATTTAAAACGGAAAGAGGATTAATTGACTCACAGTTCTGCAGAGCTGGGGAGGCCTCAGGAAACTACAAGCGCAGTGGAAGGAAAACCAAAACCTTCCTCATAAGGCGGCAGGAAGCAGAATGAACTCAGGAGGAACTACCAAATGCTTATAAAACCATCAAATCTCGTGAGAACTCACTCACTATCGGGAGAACAGCATGAGGGAAACCACGCCCATGATTCAATCACCTCCACTTGGTCTCTGCCTTCACAGGTGGGGATTATGAGGCTTGTGGTGATTACAATTTAACACAGCCAAACCATATCAGTAATCAAGACTGGTTTATTGGCATCGACATAGACAAGTAGATCAATAAAATAGAATTGGGAGTCCAGAAATGGACCCACAAATATAATTTTTGACATTTGGTAGTAGGATAATGTTCGATGTGCAGCACTAGAAAAATGTTATGTCCATATGAAGAAACAAATGGCAGTATTAAACTCGACTAAATCCCCTAATCAAAAGGCACAGCCAAAACCCATTGGTATGCTGCATCCAGACCCATCTATACACAAAGACTCAAAACAAAGGAATGGAGAAAGATTTACCAACCAAATGGAGAGCAAAGATAAATAAATAAATAAAAAGCAGGAGTTGCAATTCTCGCCTCTGATAAAATAGATTTTAAAGCAACAAAGATCAAAAGAGGCAAAGAAGGACATTTCATAATGGTAAAAGGATCAATGCACCAAGAAGAGCTAACGATCCTAAATATAATACCCACCCCATACAGGAACACTCAGATACATAAGACTTATAGACTCCCACACAATAATAGTGGGAGACTTCAACATCAATATTAGACAGATCAACGAGACAGGAAATTAACAAGGATATCCAGGACCTGAAATCAGATCCGGAACAAGTAAACTTAATAAACATTTATAGAACTCTCCAATTTAAATACACAAAATATACACTCTTATCAGCACCACATCACACCTACTTACAGGTTTAAATGAAATATTGTTTGTTATTTTCTTCCCTTATTTTTTTCCTGTCTCCATTATTAAGCACAATTATTGGTATAAAAAAGGCTTTCAATATCCATTTTTAGACTGCATTTTAGCCTGGGCAATGAAACAACACTTTCATTCTCTCTCCCTCTTGCTCTTTCTTCCTCTCCTTCATTATTTTTTTATTTTTTTCTTTCTTTCTTTTTCTTTCTTTCTTTCTTTTTTTCTCTTTCAAAAAAAAATCAGTAGCATTTCCATACACTCACAGTGAACTATCTGAAAACCCAGTAAAAACATTCCCATTTACACTTGCTACAGAAAAAAGTACCTAGAAATAAGTTTAACCAAGGAGCTAAAAGATCTGTACACTGAAAACTATAAAATATTGATGAAAGAAACTAGAGAAAAGACAAATAAATGGAAAAATATCTCATAATCATGGATTAGAAGGATTTTGTTTAAATGTCCTTACTATAGAAAGTGATCTATAGATTTCACAGAAATTTTTTTAAAAAACAGTAGTATTTACATGAAACTAGAAAAGATCCCAAACAGCAAAAAAAAAAAAAAAAAGAACTTGTATCCAAAAGAATATAAAGCATGCTCAAACCAATATTTTAAAAAACAACCCAATATAAAGGCAGACAAAATATTTGAACAGATACTTCACCCAAGGAAACATATAGGTGGCCAATAAATACAGAAAAAATACGCTTAACATAATTAATCATTAGGTTAATGCAAATTAAATCCACAATAGTATACTAATAAACATCTACTAGATTGTTTAATTTTAAAAGACTGATAATACCAAGTATTGTCAAGAATATAAGACAACTGAAACTAAAACATTGGTGGTGGCAATGTAAACTATTACAAACATTTTGTAAGACAACATATGCTTCTTAAAGTTAAACACATAGCTATCATATAATCTAGCCATTCTACTCCTAGGTATTTACTCAAGAGGAAAAAAAGCACGGATCCATAAAAAAATTGGTATACACATGGTCATAGCAGATTTATAAGTAATAATCAGAAACAGGAAACAATCCAAATGCCCATCATCATGTGAATGAGTTAACAAATTTTAGTACATACCTATAATGGAAGGCTGCTTAATAGCAAGAAATAATGAACTATTAAAACACAAGAGCATATATGAATGCAAAATAATTATGCTGAGTGAAAGAAGTCATACTTCATGGTTTTATTTATGTAAATTTTGAGAAAACATAACTAATCTACAGAGAAAGAAGATCAGTAATAGCCCTGGACATGGATGGGGAAGAAAAGACACTAGAAGGTGCCATGGGAAGTCTTTGGGGATTATGGATGTACTCACTCTTGATTATGGTGATGGTTCTATGGGTATATATCAAATCTTATCACATTTATGCCTTAAATATATGCAGCTTATTTTATGTCAGTTATATTTTATAACTAATGAAAATACATAAATAAACTCATAGGCCATTGTTTATTTGTTAAAATACGAAATGTATTGAAGATGAACAGTAAGAAGGGATACAAATGCCAGTGACCAATATTCTCTCCAGTTATATTAGATAAAATAAACATTTTTATCAGTTTCATTAGGAGCTAAAAAACACATTTGAAGGCGATTAAGTTAATATTTTGTTTGATTTTCAAATTCAAAGTAAGACAAAACTGGCTTTTGGAAATATCCAAAATTGTTTAAACTTATTAAGAGACCATGAAGGTTCAATGACAATGCATACAATTGGGAGAAAGGAGATATTACTTCGCGGGGGGTGGGGAGGGATCTGCAATTATAATAACCTAAAAATTTGAGTATTTTCCAAAAGTTGTATTAATAAGCCATGAACTCTATAAATATATAGTAATATAGTAATCAAATGCAGTGACTTTGAAAGAATTCAGGAAATTTGTCTGGGTCCAAGAGAATCTAGAATCTAAAAAATTGATTGAATCTTGCATAGAATTTTTTCAGATAAGAAATTTGGAGTTTAAAGAAATTGGATTTACTGTCTAAAAATATAACTGATAGTAAGTAACTACTGGCAGAAGCAAGCTACAACCGATTTCCTTTATCCAATGCCACTTGCAATGTATTAATATTTCAGCAGACTGTTAAAAGCTCAAAGGCGGGGAGAAGAATCTGTTGATCCTAGAGATCTCAAAGAAAGACAACTTGCTAAAACTATTCACCAAATAGCAAATAAAATGAGATGATATATGAAGCCTAGATTGTGGACATTTTTGGTTCTGAGCATACCAGAAGAAGAGTAAACTCACTTATTTGCTCTCCTGTTAGTAACTGCACACCTGTTTCCTTTGACAATGTATCTCTTCTCTTCTGGCTATCTCTGTAGTTTGAATGGAATTGACAGAACTCTCTGGCACCAAGCATGGTGTCAGACTTGGCAATGGGATTAGCATATCCTCTTAGCTTTCAGTTGTTTTGGGTTAACCTACCTCAGAATCAAAGGCCAATTAGAATCAAGTTGTATGAGCTTAGTCACTCTTAGAATTTTTGGGTAAGAAGTCTTCACACCTCTTTCTCTCTGTGGCAGATAAATTATGCAATCAAATCTGAGCTGCTAGTAATATTCCTTGACTTTATAGATGGAGTCCATCTACAGAGAGAGAAAATAAGGCTAAACTACAGAGGAAATACTGGAAATATAGAAAAAAAGCACCCTTGTGAGAATATTTGAGTCTCCTAAATTTATCCAACTTGATCTGGAATTCTGACATTAGCAATCAAAGTAACAGACTAAAACAATGTATTTATAATATTTTCAAATGTTGTATGAAGCTTTGCATCTAATTTAGTTCCCAAATTGCCTAGAATAAGGATGGGAGTTATATTTACCAAATATTCTACTACTTAGAGATTCATCTGAGTTTGAAGAAAAGAACAAGTTATACTTTATTTATTTATTTTTTACATAAATTAACCCATTTATTATAGGCCAGTGATGTCTCAAAGAGTAGAGGAGCGTCTACTGGTCTTTCAATTCCTTCAGTCTTCTGATGGCGGACTTTACTGTGACAGCAGAAGTGGTATTGTACGTCCAGGCACCGCCAGCCACTGTCTTCATGCAGGAACCACAGTGCCAGATGCCCACAGCTCGTCTCTTCATCTTGGTTTTGCCACAGAAGGAGCAAGTGTACTTGGCATGCTGGCTGATTTCAATTTTCTTCACCATTTTCCGGAGGGAGGCCCCAGAGCGGGTCCCATATTTACCGACGATCCCAACCTTCTTGGTACGTTTGGCCATGTTGCCGGTCCGAGCCCAGAGAACAAGTTATACTTTAAAAAGTAGATGTCGATTAAGTCAACTTCATCATGACAAACTTCAATCAGAAATCTTTGCCTCATGACAACGCAAGGGAAATTTCAGTTTGAAGAGTGCTCCTTTAGAGCATCTGTTAGGTCTAGGGTTAGGTTCTAGCCCATTCTGAGGTCTGATGGGAGTGGGTGGAGGAATGGCAGATAGCTGAAAGAACACTCACGGGTCGTAGGGAGGTGAATATGGTTTTATTCAGCAGCTTACTTACATTAGCTCTCTGACACTCTCCGCTCTGTCTCTGCTGCTCGACCTGGCCATTCCCAGGCACAGCTGTGCGGCTCACTGTCCCTTGCCCTCAGGGTCAGCAGCTTAACTCTTTCTCTCTCTGGGCATGATGGGCTCCTGGCTTCTCCCTGCCCACCTTCAAGACGGACAGCTTTAGCTGTCTCTCTCTCTTCCTCTGTGCACCAGCACCATGTTAAGCCATGTTACGCGGAGCCGAACCAAGCCATGCCCAAGAGCCCTATACAGCATCAGCAGGGCAGGTATACCTTTACAAACAATAGTGGTATAGAACCAAGTATGAGCTTACACAAACCGGTTATATAACAAGTGGAAGTGTGTGCCTGTGCACCAATCATGCAGGCCTGGATGTCTGCCTCAGCCTATTCCTTGACCAAAGCACATCATGTAGCTTACAGCATCTATAGCCTCAGCTGAAAGCTCTGACCTCTAACTTCCTTTCCTCTTTTTTTTTTTTTTTTAATTATTATACTTCAAGTTCTGGGGTACACGTGCAGAATGTGCAGCTTCGTTACATAAAAAACAAACAACCCCATCTAGCTTCCTTAAAAAAAAAAAAAAAAAAAAAAAACTGGGAGTTTGCTTATACAATTCTCCTAAATGTTTTGCGGTATTTAAGCAAAGCTTCTAGGTAATTTATCTATCATATTACTAGACACAGAGCTCTATGTCTAGTTTTTTATATTTTCTTTGATAATCACATAGATATTTTAAACTTTCAAATTTCCTTTAAGTTGAATATAGTTATTTCAAGTGACGATTATTGCCTAGTAAAAGTTATAAGTACAAAATACAAAGCTAAACAGTGATTATTACAGCTACTGATGATTATGAAAGTTATGGCATTTAGACTGTTATTTTACTCAATTCAGAAATAAAATATAAGCTATAGATACAAGGGACTGTGGAAAGTAGAATAAAAAATGAAATTCTCTGAACATTCTGGATATATATTTCTTCTCTTTCTGATTGCCAAAATAAATCTTTTCTAATTAATAGGTGATAAATTGATCCCTCATTGTCCGTTGGTGCTGAGAGCATTCTCCTAAGTATAAGTTACTATCTCCTTGAAATATGTTAATCACCACAATTAAAATGTAAGATGGACTCACTTTTTAAATGAGAATTAATAATCACTGCCACTTTCACTATACTACTCTGTCCATATCAAGAATATTGCTACTTTTGAGTTATCACTGCCAGATGTTCCAAACGAAGTTTGCTGCAGAGAAAAATTGTGAAAAATTCAATCATAGACCTAATTTCTAAAGAAAAATGACAGATTATAGATAGCAATTGAATTAGGCCATTAGCAGCTATCGAGTGATGGTAGAATCAGATAATCTACAAAAACCAACAACTGAAATCAGGGTCAGCAGCCCCGGCAAGTGACACAGCATGTATGTGATTCTAAAGTAGGTATAGCGTAGGACTTGGTCAAACAAACAAATGAAATCAGCGGAAGAGAGGTAACCATGAAGGAAAGACTCTTCATCGCCCTGTATCTCTATCATAGAACAGGCATTCTGTCAAGGACACCTCAGAATGAAGAATTATGTCCATTCTACTGGCAGTCTGAATGATTAGAACATTTAACCTGGCTTAGGTGTTTTAAACATTAAATTTTCACAAGGAAGCCTGAAAACTAAAAAAGAATCTGTATTCACAAGTCCCAGACAGCAGTATTCTCTTATTTTCTGAAGGGTTTGTCCCAATGAGATTTTGACACTTGCTGAAATCTGCCATTCACTGAAAACTGCTGCTAAAATAGATATAAAGGGAGCACTGAAATCTGCCACTAAAATATGTATAGAATCTATAGACTGCTATAACTTCAAAATGAAGATTTAACCCGTCTGACAAGCAGTATATAAAGTCATGTATTTTTCCAAATGAGTACCCAAGATTTGTAGGTACTCTGAATAATTCAGGCATCATGTCACAAGTGAAAAAGAAGGTATAAAAATTTCGTTTTTATAATTAATTAATTTAGGGCTAATTCTCCCTTGATCAGTCAATTCTAAGACTTACAACTCACATTTCACTCAAAAATATAAAGCTTATATTATGAATTCTATAAGTGTATTCAGTCTGATTTATAAAGAACAGGCTGTCATTGTATAAAAGTAGAGCCTATCAGGCCATTTTTTAGACCTGCAGTATTCAGGTGAGAAACTATAGTACCTTATAATAAGGGAGTGGAAGCAGATATAGTGAAAAGTGACTTAACTAAGTCTGGGTTTCAGGGGAAGAAGTTTGTTCTGGAGATAGTGCCATCAGCTTCTAGGTAGTATGTAAAATGACAGAAAAAGATAAATATACTTACTGGAAGTAAGTTCTAACTTCCTCTTCTTAAACTCAATTTTAAATTATTCAAACTAGAAACAAATCAAAGTTTGGGAAAACCGTATGGTACCTTGGAAATCAAGTAGTGAAATGAGTTCAAAAAAGAGGCAGTGATGAGCTGTCTTAAATGCTAATGAAGAGTCACTAACGTCAAGGACTATGACATAATCAGTGTATTTGACAAGATGGGGGTCACAGACAACACTGGTTCTGTGGTTTCAGTGGAGAGGTAAGAACGAAGCCTTCCTACCTCTGAATGAGGAAGACAATGGGGGGAAAAACAGTAAGTTCAGGCAATTCTTCTGACAAATTTTGTTATGAAAGGAAGTAGACCGACAATATTTTCATTTAAGAGGAATGTAGGCAACTAATAGGCATATATATAACATGGTTCTTGTCTTGTGCTGCAATATTCACGTAAATAGCGTAATGCTCAAAGTATTCGATTTTACCTTGCTTTTTCACTCAAAAATTTATATTTTGCTCTGTTCATATTGATGACCGTAGAAGTAATTCATTCTTTTAACGGATGATAATATTCATTTTATGATTGTGTGACATTACTCTGGTACTTTTCATAGTTATTTAACATTTCTTCACTTATTTGGTGTTATGAATACTGGTGCAATAAGCATCTTTGTAATGCCATTTTATTTACAGTAATTAATTTTCTCAAAATTTTACATGTGGAATAAAAGTAGCTGGATCGTAGGTTGTAAATTTTTAATTTTACTAGATTTTGCTAATTTTTAGCCAGTCCACAACTATTTTCTCCCCATTGGTACTATATGACATACGTTTTCCCCTTGTCCTTCCCACCATTGATATTATCAGAAGTTTATTTTGCCAAAAAAAATTTCTACTTCATTGTTTATAAATTTCAGTTTCTAAATGTGTGGTTATGCTGAGAATTGCTTCATATGAGTTGGCCATTTTTATTTTCTCTCAATGAGTTACCAATTCTGATTCTTTTCTCACTTTTGTAGGTGGGGGATACTTATTCCTTCTAGTTCTTGATTTTCAGCAATTATATGTTTCTACACAAACTGCCTGCTATATCCACATTGATTATTTGCTCCTAAAAACTAGTCTTATTGAGATAGCTTAAGACCATCTGCTGTAAGCTTTTGAGGCTTATGGGTCCTCCTTGTGCCCAGGACTGCTCACACGTTTAATGGCTGTCACGTCCCCAGGGCCGCTGCTCACAGTGACGCAGGAAGTGCACAAGTAGCAAGCAGCTTGACTGGGTCCACTGCAGTGCCCAAACTAATCTCCCTGGCAGGTGCCTCTTGGCCTCCCCTGCTTCTAGGATCCACCACTTCCAGGCATATATCTCCTGTAATATGACCACCGCCTTTCGTTGTGATTTTCTCTCCTGAAGAATGTCATGCTGCCATTTTATTCTTCAGTAAACCCTCGCCTGCTTATGCTCTCTCAAGAATTCCTCACAGATGCAGCTCCTTTGAGAAATCTTTCTCTTTGACCACAGCTTGTGTGTAGGTTTATGTTCTTCATTATATATTTATATAGTTGGAGTAAGAGAAGAGACTGCGACAAACACAGCCAGGTAAAAAACACAGAACATCTCACCAGGTAAAAAACAGCCCGAACGTTTCTACTACAACTGATCTTCTGCCTCCAAAACCCTGTGAGGCATCACATATACCCTTTGTTCATCCTCTAGAAAATGAGTCTCTTCCATGATAAGAAACAAAATCCTCCAAACCTATTTCCCTATATCACACTCAATTTTGAGGTGAGTAAATGCAAGCCACAGACTAGAGAACAAATGAAAGTTATCAGTAATCCCATTTAAAAAGTGATATTTATGTTAGATTACTAAATTAGTATTACAAGAAATAAGGTTATAAAATCAGAGAAAAAAACACTTTCAATTAAAGCAGAATAACTTTTTAAATAAATATACATACTTTAATTTCTGGGGTACATGTGCAGAACATGGAGGTTTGTTACATAGGTATACACATGCCATGGTGGTATGGTGCACCCATCAACCCATCATGTACATTAGGTATTTCTCCTAATGCTATCCCTCTTCTAGTGCCCCATTCCCAACCAGGCCCTGGTGTGTGATGTTATCCCCCTATGTCCAACTCCCAGCTATAAGTGAAAACGTGGTGTTTGGTTTTCTGTTCTTGTGTTAGTTTTCTGAGAATGATGGTTTCCAGCTTCATTGATGTCCCTGCAAAGGACATGAACACATCCCTTTTTATGGCTGCATAGTATTCCATTGTGTATATGTGCCTCATTTTCTTTATCCAATCTATCATAGATGAGCGTTTGGGTTGGTTCCAAGTCTTCAGCAGAGTAACTTTTAATGCCCATAGATCTGCATAATATATTTCTTTCCTTGTCAGCTGATTGAGTTAGGATACTTCTTTCAACAGCACACCTCTTGATTTGGGTACAAGTTCAAGACAACGCAAATAAGAGACAACAGATGAATTAGGATTTCTTGGGATAAATGACTACATTTGTAATGCCAAGATGCTATCCAAGTAACTACTGCTAAACACCCGCCCACCCATATGTGGATCAGAGTTCATAAAATATGACATTGAGGAGAGAAAAATTGGTGGCAGTGGTCCTGGATGTGTTGATAATATTTAGTTTGAGATAATTGTGACAGCTATTCTCAGTGTGTTGGGCTTTAGCTGGGTTATCACTTGTCTTTCCTAGAGGGAGTAATGCCATGTTGACAATCAGACCTACTAAGGCGTAGACAGGCAAAACTTAGTTTCAGTTAAGAGATCCATAGCCATAGAGTGAGGATGGATCCAAAAGCGAGCAGGTTGGCAAGCCAGGCCAGGCTGAATATGACCATTAGGGTGCAAGAAGCTTTAAAACACATTCAGGCCACACCCAGTTTCTGGTGGTAGATGTCAGGTGTCCCTACATTTTGAAAACACCTCAGGTGATTCCCCTCAATCTGCAGCCAAGGTTGAGAAATTGTGCTGGATGGTGATGCTGTGTAAGTATTTAAAATCCTTGTGATGTAATCCATCAAGAAAATGACCTTTTCATACAATTTTACCTGCTTCTACAAGATTTTAACTCCTCATATTCTTCCATTGCTATTTAATGCAGCTGCATCTTTGGGAGAAAGTTAGCAAGTTCAGAGTCTCTTGACACAGTACAGTCATGTGCCTCCTAACATTTCTGTCAACAACCACATATAAGAAGACAGTAGGAGTGGTGAGCGACGGCATTCTTGTCTAGTGCCAGTTTTAAAGGGAATGCTTATAATTTTTGCCTATTCAGTATGATATTGGCTGCGACTTTGTCATAAATAGCTTATATTGTTTTGAGATACGTTCCTTCCATACCTAGTTTATTGAGAGTTTTTAGCATAAAGGGCTGTGGACCCTCTTTAACCACTCCTATACAATATAGAATTGGAAGTTACAGCCAGAGAAATTAGGCAATAAAAAGAAATAAAGTGCATTTAATGAGGAAAAGAAGAAGTCAAATTGTTCCTATTTGCAGACAACATGATCGTATATTTAGAAGACCCCATTATCTCCGCCCAAAACCTCCTTAAGCTGATAAGCAACTTCGGCAAAGTCTCGGAATACAAAATCAATGTGCAGAAATCACAAGCATTCCTATACACCAATAACAGACTAACAGAGAGCCAAATCATGAGCGAACTCCCATTTACAACTGCTACAAAGAGAATAAAATACCTAGGGATACAACTAACAAGGTAGGTAAAAGATCTCTTCAAGGAGAACTATAAACCACTGATCAAGGAAATAAGAGAGGACACAAACAGATGGAAAACCATTCCATGATCATGGTTAGGAAGAATCAACACTGTGAAAATGGCCATATTACCCAAAGTAATTTATAGATTGAATGCTATCCCCATCAAGCTACCATTGACTTTCTTCACAGAACTGGAAAAAAAAAAAACAAAACACTTTAAACATCATATGGAACCAAAAGAGAGTGTGCATAGCCAAGACATTCCTAAGCAAAAAGAACAAAGCTGGAGGCATCCTGCTACCTGACTTCAAACTACACTACAAGGCTACAGTAATCAAAACATGGTACTGGCACCAAAACAGAGATATAGACCAATGGAACAGGACAGAGGCCTCAGAAGCAACGCCACACACCTACAACCATCTGATCTTTGACAAACTGGACAAAAACAAGCAATGGGGAAAGGATTCCCTATTTAATAAATGGTGTTGGGAAAACTAGCTAGCCATATGCAGGAAGCTGAAACTGGACCCCTTCCTTACACCTTATAAAAAAATTAACTCGAGATGGATTAAAGATTTAAACATAAGAACTAACACCATAAAAACCCTAGAAGAAAACCTAGGCAAAACCATTCAGCACATAGGCAGAGGCAAGGACTTCATGACTAAAACACCAAAAGCAATGGCAACAAAAACCAAAATAGACAAATGAGACCTAATTAAACTTAAGAGCTTCTGCACAGCAAAAGAAACAATTATTAGAGTAAACCAGCAACCAACAGAATGGGAAGAAAATTTTGCAGTTTACCCATCTGACAAAGGGCTAATATCCAGAATCTACAAAGAACTAAAGCAGATTTACAAGAAAAAAACAAACAAACCCATTCTAAAGTGAATGAAGGACATGAACAGACACTTCTCAAAAGAAGACAAATATGTGGCCAACAAACATATGAAAAAATGCTCATCATCATTGGTCATTAGAGAAATGCAAATCAAAACCACATTGAGATACCATCTCATGCCAGTTAGAATGGCGATCATTAAAAAATCTGGAGACAACAGATGCTGGAGAGGATGTGGAAAAAAAGGAACACTTTTACACTGTTGGTGGGAGTGTAAATTAGTTCAACCATTGTGGAAGAGTGTGGTGATTCCTCAAGGATCTAGAAATACAAATTCCATTTGACCCAGCGATCCCATTACTGGGTATATACCCAAAGGATTATAAATCGTTCTATCATAAAGACACATGCACACGTATGTTCATTGCGGCATTGTTTACAATAGCAAAGAACTGGAACCAACCCAAATGCCCACTGATGATAGACTGGACAGGGAAAATATGGCACATGTACACCATGGAATACTGCACAGCCATAAAAATTGATGAGTTTGTGTCCTCTGTAGAGACATGGATGAATCTGGAAACGATCATTCTCAGCAAACTGACGCAAGAGCAGAAAACCAAACACTGCATGTTTTCACTCATAGGCGGGTGATGAACAGTGAGAACACTTGGGCACAGGGAAGGGAACAACAGTAACTGGGCTTGGTGAGGGAGTGGATGGGAAGGAAGGCGGGGACAGCAGCGGGGGTGGAGAGGATAGGGAGGGATAACACAGGGAGAAATGCCTGATGTAAGTGACAGGTGGTGGGGGATGGAAACAGCAAACCACCATGGCATGTATGTACCTATGCAACAATCCTGCAGGATGCAGGACATGCACATGGACCCCAGAGCCCAAATACAATTAAAAAAAGAAGAAGACAGTAGTCCTAGAAGATTATAATAGCGTATTTTTTACTGTACATTTTCTGTATTTAGATATACAAAAAATACCTACCACTGTGTTATAGTTACCTATAATACTCCGTACAGTAACATGCTTTATAAGTTTGTAGCCTGGGAACAGCAGGGTAAACTCCATAGCCTAGATGCATAGTAGGCTGTACCATCTAGGTTTGTGTAAGTACACTCCATGATGCTTACATAACGATGAAATCACCTGACACGTTTCTCAGACTGTCTTCCTTTTGTTAAGTGAGGCAAGGCTGTCTGTTCAAGTATTGCCATCTACCATCACTTGAAAACAGAAGAATGCGATTCTTCTATTCTTCTTCTTAACATTCAAAGTTACAAGAAAATCTCAAAATTGACGTTTCAAATATTGCCTTCTCTGTAAACCATTTATTTGTAAGTATAGCCATCACAAGAGTTTATTTTAATTGCATGTTTCATTATCACTAAAGTGATTCAACCTGCAGTGCTCTACTTCTTAAAATCATTAGTCTGAAGAAAACATTCAGCTCACTCAGATATTTGTAAGGCAGCCAAAAATACATACTACAATACATCGAACAGTTCTTCCTAGAAGGTAGCTGTTTTGGCAAATAATTTTCACCTCCAAGAATGATTTGGAATGTGTCCATTTTAAATATCACTTTTCTAAACAAATTATTTTACCCTTTCCTTTCTAAGTGGTCTATATATTTAAGTGTGCTACTTAAGTGTATTATTCCAGCTTCTGAGGCTGGAATTATATATATACATACACACATATATATACATATATACACACATATATATATATACACACACGCACATATTCCCTTCCTTTCTATTTCTAGCTGCCATTTAAGATACAGAATTTTATGTTTATTGCACTAGCATTAATAAGTTGGCTCTAGGTTATTCTTTGGCTAGCTCAGCTAGACCCTTGTAATCAACAGCACATATTTAATGAATGAATGGCTAAAGGCAATATGGTTATTTACTAGTTGTCTGATAGGAGAGGATAGAGGTCTCCTACCTCTCTCAAACTATCAGGTGGGGTGGTGGAAAGACAGCAATCTCAAGGAAACTTAAGAATAGAGGGCCATTATAATGAGGCCCCTCAAGGAAAGTGGATCAGAAATGTGGTCTTAGATTCAATGTGACTCTAGGCACCTCTGCAGAAAGGCTTTGGAGACCTTCACTCAAGTTATCTAACATTCTTACATTAGTTTCATATTTCTGCTACAACAAGTTACAACGCAGTGGCTTAAAACAGTACAAATTAGTTATCTTCCAGTTCTGGAGGTCAAAGCCTAAAATCAAGGTGTCAGCAGGACTGCATTCTTTCTTGGAGCTCTAGGGAAGAATTCCTTTCCTTGCCCTTTTCAGCTTCTACAGGCCACCGATGCTGCTTGGCCTCTGACCCTCTTTCACATCACTCCAACCTCTTGGGTTCATTACCACGTCTCCCAGTACCATTCTGAGCTGCCTGCCTCTCACTTCAAAACATCCTTGAGCC
This sequence comes from Cebus imitator, assembly GCF_001604975.1. Classification (NCBI taxonomy): domain Eukaryota; kingdom Metazoa; phylum Chordata; class Mammalia; order Primates; family Cebidae; genus Cebus; species Cebus imitator. The sequence continues at coordinate 1,352,544 of NW_016107456.1, forward strand.
ATCTGAAAAATACAAATTGCTCTCCTCATCTCAAGACACTTAATTTAATTATATCTGCAAAGTTACTTTTGCTATGGAAGGAGGTATACTCACAGGTGCCATCCATTAGGATGTGGGCATCTTTGAATGGTCGTTTTAACATTTTGTAATGTGTTTTGTGCTCTATCCATTGCAGTTTTCCATCATAAAAGTTTTAGGTTGGTCCCATGTACAACTTGGATTTAAAATTACGATCTAATTAGTTACTCAGTTGGATGAACTAAGTTAACAAAATGAACATCTTTAGACTTTTTAGTTTAACTGACTCTATTTATATGAATTTAAACAACCAATTTAAGGACCATGCAAATAAAAAGGTGGCAAAAACTCCCCTTGGTAACTCATATCACCATTTAAGATGGGAGGAGTGGTGGGGCCTCTTTGATTTGTAAGTTTTCTCACAAAACACGAGTGATATCAGAGAACGTTAATTAAGTAGAATGGAAATATGAAACCTGGCCTCTATTACCATAGCTTAAGATACTATTTATTTGACATTTCTTATATGCCAGCTATTGCATTAGGGGCTTGATATATGCAGCCCCATTTAACGCTCGCATGGATTTTTCTCATTTACCAAGAAGTAAACCGAACCAAATAGAATGTAAGATATCTGTCCAGGGTCACAAAACTACTATGTGGCAAGGCTAGGATTCTTATCCTTGTCTGCATGGCACCAAAGCCTGTTGCTGTTTCTGCTGCACATTACTGTATACCTTAACTCCCAATGACGTGGAAGGCTTGAGGAGTGGTATTAGAACCACTAACAGCAGGACTCAGAAAAACCTGTGCCCCTGCCCTACTTAATTGCTGCTCACGTTGTGAAGTGCCATCATTTATAAGAGAAAAAGATGTGGACCCCAGTGTCTCTTCCCTCATAAAAGTCTCAGTGAGGCTGGGCACGATGTCACATGCCTGTAATCCCAGCACTTTGGGAGGCCAAGCCGGGTGGATCACAAAGTCAGGAGCTCAAGACCAGCCTGACCAACATAGTGAAACTCTGTCTCTACTAAAAATTCAAAAATTAGCTGGTTGTGGTGTCGCACGCTTGTAGTCTCAGCTACTTGGGAGGCTGAGGTAAGAGAATTGCTTGAACCCTGGAAGCAGAGATTGCAGTTAGCTGAGATTACACCATTGCACTCTAGCCTGGGCAACAGAGCAAGACTTTGTCTCA
>NW_016107456.1:1355596-1363573 GCF_001604975.1 Cebus imitator
TGTTTCTTTTGCCGTGCAGAGGCTGTGGAGTTTGATTAGGTCCCATTTGTCTATTTTGGCTTTTGTTGTCAATGCTTTTGGTGTTTTGGTCATGAAGTCCTTGCCTACACCTATGTCCTTAATGGTTTTGCCTAGATTTTCTTCTAGGGTGTTCATGGTGTTAGGTCTTATGTTTAAGTCTTTAATCCATCTGGAGTTAATTTTAGTGTAAGGTGTCAGGAAGGGGTCTAGTTTCTGCTTTCTGCACATGGCTAGCCAGTTATCCCTACACCACTTATTAAACAGGGAATCCTTTCCCCATTGCTTGTTTTTTTCAGGTTTGTCAAAGATCGGATGGTTGTAGATATGTTGTGTTGCCTCCGAGGCCTCTGTTCTGTTGCATTGGTCTATATCTCTGTTTTGGTACCAATACCATGCTGTTTTGATTACTGTAGCCTTGTAATATAGTTTGAAGTCTAGTAGTGTGATGCCTCCTGCTTTGTTCTTTTTGCTTAGAATTGACTTGGCTATGTGGGCTCTCTTTTGGTTCCATATGAAGTTTAAGGTGGTTTCTTCCAGTTGAACCAAAGACAAAAACCACATGATTATCTCAATTGATGCAGAGAAGGCCTTTGACAAAATTCAACAGCCCTTTATGCTAAAACCCTCAATAAACTAGGTATTGATTGAGCGTACCTCAAAATAATAAAAGCTATTTACAACAAACCCACAGCCAATATCATACTGAATGGGCAAAAACTGGAAGCATTCCCTTTGAAATCTGGCACTAGACAAGGATGCCCTCTCTCACCACTCCTATTCAATATAGTACTGGAAGTTCTAGCCAGAGCAATCAGGCAAGAAAATGAAATAAAGGGTATTCAAATAGGAAAGGAGGAAGTCAAATTTTCTCTATTTGCAGACGACATGATTGTATATCTAGAAGACTCCATCGTCTCAGCCCCAAATCTCCTGAAACTGATAAGCAACTTCACCAAAGTCTCAAGATACAAAATCAATGTGCAAAAATCACAAGCATTCCTATACGCCAATAACAGACTTAAAGACAGCCAAATCAAGAACGAACTGCCATTCACAATTGCTACAAAGAGAATAAAATACCTAGGAATACTACTAACGAGGAACGTAAAGGACCTCTTCAAGGAGAACTACAAGCCACTGCTCAACGAAATAAGAGAGGACACAAACAGATGGAGAAACATTCCATGTTCATGGTTAGGAAGAATCAACATCGTGAAAATGGCCATACTGCCCAAAGTAATTTACAGATTCAATGCTATCCCCATCAAGCTACCAATGACAGTTCTTTATGCTGGTTGTTTCCTGGTTCCTTTTTCTAATAAATAGTTTGTCTCTCAAGAAGGACTGGTTCCAGAACCCAGGAATTACCAAAATCTATGGATCCACAAGTCCCTTTTATAGTATGACATAGTATTTGCATATAACTACACAAATCCTCACACGTATTTTAAATCATCTGTAGATCACTTATGAGACCTAATACAATGTAAATACCAGGAGTAAGTCATTGTTATACTGTAATGTTTATTCATACTTTTTTATCCTTGTATTGTTATTGTTACTAGTTTTTTCCCCTAATACACTACTCCCATTTTGCCCAAGCTTTTAATCATGCTTGCGTGGTTTTAATTTAACCATCAGTAGTTATCTGAAAGTGGAAAATGTCATGAATAGACAATTTTTAAGTTTTAAAGTGCATGCCAATCTGAGTATCTTGGTGAAACCTCACGCTGTCCAGTTCTGACCTGCCCAGGACATGAATCATCCCTTCGTCTGGCATATCCTTATTAAGTATGCTACCTGCCACTTACTATGTGGGGGAAAAAAAACATAGTATATAAAGCACAGCACTATCCACAGTTTCAGCCTTCCACTCGGGGTCTTGAAACATTTCCCCTGCAGATGAGGGGGATTACAGTATTTTTCATCTGCAATTGCTTGAATCTTTGGGTGCAGAACCCACAGATTAGGCAGACTGATTGTACTTTATTGAAATGATTTATGTAAATAAAGTGCACTTAAGTGCACATTTCAGTGAGTTGTGATAAATTTATATACATCAAAATCAAGATACAGAATATCTCCTTTGCCTCAAAAATTCCTTCTTGTACCTTCCCAGTCAGTCCCCTTCAAACTCCCAGCCCTAGGCAACCACTGATCTATATTCTGTGACAGTAAATTAGTCCTTTCCTGAGTTTAATGTAAATAGACTCATACAGTAGAACTCTTCTATGCCTGGCTTCTTTCTCTTAGTATAATGCTTTCTGAGATGGATGTTGTATGCATCAGTGGCTAATTCATTTTTATTGCTGGGTAGTATTTTATCCATAGGTGTATATTAAAGAACTTAGAGTACATTGATAAGAAGTGCACATTGAACTTGATAGCACTGACTCTAAGAAAAACTTGCTATAAAATTATAATACTTTACCTACATAAACTAGCACATTAGTTAATATGTCCAAAATGAAGCATTTTATAACCTATTTAATTATGTTATTTTAAAAGCATAAGCCTCCAAAGCTCATAAGTTATAGAATCTATATACTAATATGACTTCTATCAAGCAGAGATTAATTTTAACAATTGCTTAGCATGAGTTTTTTAGAAATGTTGTTTGGCGCTTTTAAAATAAATTAAAATGGTTTATCCTGTGATGTTTGCAGAGCCATTACAGCATACTCTAAATATAACTTAGGGATTATAAAACATGTAACATTTATTTAAAAGATCGGTTATATAAACACCTATTTAGAGATTTAATCATTTGTTTATACTGGAAATAACAATTTAATGGGTTGAGATGTGCCTCATGTTATTTGTTGATACTCGGTCTATTTTATACCATTGCAAACTCTTTGCAGTATACAGAGGCATGAATCTTGAACACTTTACTTGCAAGTTTTTCTTGCCAGGAAGGTTATAGAAATATTTCTACAAGAAATTTACCAGTGGGTTTGGAAAGTTGGAAGAGATTATTCTCAAGTGACAAGAGAGAGTAGATGCATAGTTGTCAGCAATTTGCTGAAGGCAAAAGCCTACGGATTTGGATGCCCTACTGAGAACCAGCTACTTCAGTGTGATCACAGATAAAGCCACAGGAGGTGGCTTCCCGATAATCTCTGAGCTTCCATATTTTTTTACTTCTCAAACTTTCCAATGATTTTGTTTGCCTCGAATTTCCTGCATCAAAAATCTTACTGGTAGTATGAAGTACCAAGTCATCACCATCCTAACATCTAGAAAAGACAAAAACAGACAGTCTACAAAACCTAATTTTCCATAACTCATCAAAGAGCTGAAGGTCATAAGGTAGCCAAGACAGCTAAATACAAGAGTAACAAATCCCTAGAGGAGGCAGAAAACCAAATGGCTTTCCCTTTACCAAAGCATGAGAAGAAGGAGTGATTGCCATAGAAACAGGCAGAAAGAACTCAGCAAAAAATTGTAAAGATTGAGCATGATTAGAATATATCAGTTTGGAATATAACTGGAAGTCCTACACACACAAGGATTTCATACTCACGACAAGCTCTTCATCTCAGTCCAGCATCATTTTCCAATAAAAATCTGGGGATGGGGCAAAGGGTCAGAGAATTGTGTTGGTCATAAGGGGAGAAGGATGCAATCAGGTACCAGTGAGGAAAGGCATAAGACATTTCTCAAAACGCTTGTCTCATACGAGGCAAAAGGCTTAGACCACTGTGGGAGGAGAAGCAAACTGTCACAACACCAAGACCACTGAGTAAGCACTGAAGGCAGAATCTATCATTGGAGGATGGGTGAACAAGGCTCCTTCCCACCCCAGGAACCAGGCAAAGATCCACTATCACTGTTGGAAAAGTAGAAGCAAAAGCGAACTGCCCATGGGACAAAAGCAAATAAATACAAACAAAAAATAAACAAAAGCAAATAAAATCTTACATGCCCCAGATCCTGCAACAGTACCAAGAATAGGTCTGCTAAAACCCAGAGAGGTTCAGGAAACCATCTCCTCCCTGAGATCTGCAGCAGATAAAAGGCAGAATTTAGCAGAAGGTCTCACCCCAGTACCTAGGTCAAAAAGCCCTGCCTAAGCCACAACTTGAAAAAGAAAATTCCTGCTGTCACCATGAGCCTATCACTAAGTAATAAGCAATAGCAACCTCCTGCTGTGGGAGACACAAGAGCAGGAAGAGAAATTGCCACAGGGACTGTTGAAAGCTGAGGACTGAGCAGGAAAGCTAGGGGAAATGAACTCTAGCACCCTCAGGGGAATAAGGACGAAGTTGCAACCATATTGACTCCAACTATCACACTATCAATCTAACAAAAGTAGATACATCCACATTTTTCAAGCAGAAATACTTACTACAGTCATCTTTGGTATACGTGGGGGATTGGTTCCAGGGCCCCTGCATGTACTAAAATTTGTGCATACTCAAGTCCCACACCCAGCCACACAGAACCCACATGTACAGAAAGTTGGCCCTCAATATATATGGGTTTTACATTCTGCAAATACTGTATCTTCATCCATGGTTGGTTGAAAAAAATCTACATATAAACCAATGCATATGGTTCAAACCTGTGTTGTTCAGTTGTCAACTGTACTCCATTTCCTACCTTTTTTTTTTACACAAGTTGTCTGGTATTCCATAAAAAATCATGAGCCATAAAATAGTGTTGGGTGGACCAGCCTCGCCAACATGGTGAAAACTCATCTCTACTAAAAGTACAAAAGTTACCCAGGCTTGGTGGTCTGTGCCTGTATTCCCAGCTATTCAGGAAGCTGAGACAGGAGAATCACTTGAACCCAGGAGAAAAGGGTTAAAGGGTTGCAGTAAGCCAAGATTGCACCACTGCACTTCAGCCTGGGTGACAGAGTGAGACTGTCTCAAAAAAAAAAAAAAAAATTGGGGTGGGGTAGGAGTAGGGGTATTGACAAGAGAGAAAGTGATCAGTAAGCAATGGCCCAGATGTAGAGCCTTTCAGATAGGATATGTAAAATAACTACAATCAATATGTTAAAGAATCTAGTAGAGAACAAAATAGAGCCAGTTGTACTTCCTCTATCAAAATAGACAACGAAATTCAAAACCATATTTCTCAGGGAATTTCAGAGTTTAAAACAACGATGAATTATACGTCTACTTAACTTTCTTATTAACCTTTATATAAGCCAAACCTATCTTTAAAAAATGATAATATAAACCATTCTATAACTGGATAAGGACCAGTTGCACTGATGTCTTATCTTTGTATGTAAGTTCACATAGCCTCTGCCACCTGACACAAAGCTATCTATTCAAAAAATGCTTTGTTATCTCTATCAATCAAAAAAGACTGCTAGATATAGTTTTCTTTCACTTGATAGAGACATAAGTATAACTTCCCCATCTTACCTTAGGGTTATTTCATCTCCATGATTGTCACAATCTAGTCGTTAATGAACCATGATCATCTTGATACCAGTTTGGGCATCATACCATTTGCCATATTGGTAACTTGCTGATTAGACCAATTGATCAGGAAGTAATAACTATTTTATTCCATTGGTAAGAAATGCTTATCTCTTATCGAGAGTAAAAATTAAGTGATGGTCCATGGTCAATGACCTTAGAAAATATTCCATGTGTCTAGTTTTCTGAGGTATGTTAGATTGTTTTTCCAAAGAAAAAACGATAAAGTTTTTAGGGGTTTCTGCTAAGAAAGAAGCACAATTCTCTACTGTGGGAAAATTATATATAACTTATTGGTAGAATAAACCAGTTGGACTAATTTACCAAATAAACTATAAGGCAGTCAATTTCTGTGGGTTTAAGAACAAGAGTACATCCAGGATAATGAAAGTACTAAGCCACTTGAACTTTATGAGCCATATCAATAGTATTGCACATATCCGTGGCAGGTATGGTTGGTATGTATGGAGCTTCTGACAAGCTCTGATAAGACAAACATTGTCTAGGTTGGGGAAAGCATGCACTCTTCTTCCAAAAGATATTATCCTTTTGACAACTTCTGGCTTAATACTGGGCACTAGTAGAGACAGAATACCTGGCCATGAGTGACAAGTTGACCTTGTGATCTGGCCTGCCTATCAGAAAATACGTATATTAGAACATATGTATCAGAAAATATGTATATCAGGAAAAAACAGATGTATATCAGAAAATATGTATGACCTATGAAGTCCTAGAGTTAAGTATTCTATTGCCAACTATGAGTGCTATAGAAAAGATCAGGACAACGTTCTTTCTGAAGGCAAAAGTCTTATAATCCATTGCTCAGACTCCCAAGGGCCTAATATTACCACGTCTACCTCAACCCAAATCTATGGCTTAATGTGGAATATTTTATGACCAGTTAAATGAGGAATAAAAAACCCTGGAGCTTCATTGATGGTAGTTCCATATAATATGTTGACACAGCCTGAAGCAACACTGGTTGCTCACAAAGCCCCTCACAGATATGTCCTTGAATAACAGTGGATAAAAAATTACTTCCCATGTATAGAATGTGGAGCAATGGATCTGTTTGTCTACTTTTCATCTGAGACGAGATAACTAAGTTTTGGAGCCACACTGAAACATAAACAGTGGTTAATGCCTTCGCTGATTATCACAGTCTCAGAAGGAATAACATTTGAGGAATGAGTGTGAGATCTCTGGACTGATACTCAGTATAAGAACTGAGTGTAAGAAGCTTTAATTGCCATAAGATTGATCATCAAACTGTATCTTCTATAGATCAAGCTCTCAGTGATCAGGTAGATAAAATGATCTATTCAATAGGGGTCAGTCTGCCTTCTTTCCTAAATAAGCTGGTTCTCACTAAATGAGTACATAAAAAATATAGCATGCCAGCAGGGATAAAGTGATCGCATAGTCTTGTCTTACCAAGACGGATTTGGCTAACGTTACTACTGCATATCTAATATGTCAACAACAGAGTAGTGTTGATTCCTTGATATGGCACCATTCCCTGGATACGAAGAACAGCCAACTGATGGCAAATTAAGATTGATTACATTGGAATTCTTCCATCATGGCAAGAGCAGAGATTTGTCCTCAGTAAAACAGACATTTATACCTAATTTGTAGCTGCATTCTCTATCTGTATCAATTCCACCAACACTACCACCCATATATTTATTAAATATCTTATTCATCATCGTAACATTTCACTTGGCATTGCCTTTGATCAGGGAATTTTATTTTGTAATAAAATATGGCGTAAATCATCTTAAGTTCATGATATTCATAGTTCTAACTGCTTTTTCTATCAGGGTGCTATAGTTTGAATGTTTGTACTCTTGAAAATTTATGCTGCAACTTATAAAGCATATGGTATTAACGGGCGGAACATTTAAGAGGTGATCAGGCCATGAAGAATCCACTATCATGAATAGGATGAATGGCTCCGTGGGCCCTTACCAGGCAATGAACCCACCAGTACCTTGATCTTGAACTATCCAGCATCTTTACTGTGATCAGTAAATTTACGCTGATTTTAAATTACCCAGTGTGAAGCGTTTTGTTACAGCAGCACAAATGGACTAAGATGCAGGGTGGGGAAGAAAATCCCTAAATAAAGCAGTGAAATGGGAGACTACTGATTTTAGTAATAGTGTACTTAGGAAATAGCAATCTTTATTTAAAACAAAATATAATTATAACTGCAGTAACTAAAATAATTTCCTAGAATAATCAAATAACAAGAAGTTACAAGGCTAAAATGTGATATACATTGTATATCAGTGAAAGAACCAAGCATTTAGAGCCACCATGCTGATAGAATTAGCATGAAATTTGTACCCTTGTGGAACTAGAAGAGGAATAAGAATACAATAGAGAGGCCGGGCACGGTGGCTCACGCCTGTAATCCCAGCACTTTGGGAGGCCAAGGCGGGTGGATCACGAGGTCAAGAGATCGAGACCATCCTGGTCAACATGGTGAAACCCCGTCTCTACTAAA
>NW_016107456.1:1364643-1374560 GCF_001604975.1 Cebus imitator
AAAAAAAAAAAAAAAAAAAAAAAAAAGAATACAATAGAACATGCTAACCATGAGGCACTGTAAACCGTTCTTATTTAGAGTTGAAGCTTTAACATGCTGTAGACTAAGAGTAAACACCCATAGATGTTAAGTCCTTACATAGGACTATAACATCTCTGAGTTGTTCCAGCGGTCCTAAACAATCTAACTTCCTGAAATTGGGTTACGGTGGTCATATATTCCTTATGTTCTCAGGTCCTGAGAGGTTAAAAAGTTCTCTCTAGGAGGATATTAGATTATCCAACACCTTGAAATTTAGTTCTAAAAATAGTGTTTCAACTAAAATGTCCACCACACAAAGATATCTAGGGAAATTAGAAGATATGACAGAGGAGTAGGGACCAACATACACATAACATTAAATAAATATAGGTCCTTGGGTACTCCAAAGAGTAAGATTAATAATATATATGGGTTGTAAATTATCTAAAGTTACCATAAAGGCGAGATAAGCATTTCACAAATTAACTAAAAGATTTTAAAAACTGGTATCGGCAGGGCACAGGGGCTCACACCTGTAATCCCAACATTTTGAGAGGCAGTGACAGGCAGATCGCCTCAGGTCGGGAGTTCGAGACCAGCCAGGCCGGCATGGTGAAACCCTGTCTCTACTAAAAATACAAAAATTGGCTGAGCATGGTGGCAGGAACCTGTAATCCCTACTACTCAGGAAGCTGAGGCAGGAGAATCGCTTGAACCTGGTAGTGGAGTTTACAGCGAGACGAGACTGCACCACTGAACTCCAGTCTGGGGACAGAGCGAGACTCCACCTCAAAAAAAATATATGGTATCATAGTTTTTAAAACTTTTTCAAAAAAAAGTTTAATGTAAAAATTGTACACTAAATACGTGTTTACCAGAATTAATAACTTTGTGTGCACATATAACAAGAAATGAGATATCAATTAAGAACATTGTGAACATGCAGATAGATGAGAAGAAACTATCAAAACGAATGCACAGAAAGACAAAAGAATAAAAACTAAGGAAGAGAGGATAAAAGATAGCAAGGTCACAGTTGGGAGATTTAATATATATTTAATTGCAAAAAGCAATGAAAATGTGAAATATGTGGGTAAATACAAACTAACATTTTGTATTTGTCAGGCGCAATTGCTCATGCCTGTGAACCCAGAACTTTGAGAGGCTGAAGCAGGGCGGATAATTTGTGGTCAGGAGTTGGAGACCAGCCTGACCAACATGGAGAAACCGCATCTCTACTAAAAACACAGAAATAATCCAGGCATGGTGGCGGGTGCCTGTAATCCCAGATACTTAGGAGGCTGTGGCAGGAGAATCACTTGAACCCAGGAGGCAGAGGTTGCAGAGAGCTGAGATCTCACCACCGCACCCCAGCCTGGGTGACAGAGTGAGACTAAAAAAAAAAAAAAAAAAAAAAAAAAAAAAAAAAAACAAGAAGAAAAAAAAAAAAAAAAAAAAAAAAAAGTAACATTTTTGAATAAAACAAAAATGTACACATTGTGGTGTTTGAAATTATTAAATGAAAATGAAAGAATTAAATAAGTCAAGAGAGCATAAAAAAATGTCTAGGTTAACAATTCATAGAATAGTGACAGACTATATAACTAACAAACCAATAAGAACAACAGAATAATGAAAATATTAAATATATTAATTAGTCAAAAAGAAGAGAAATGAGAAGTAAAATATTAGGGCCCAAATAAGAATAACATAATCATAGCACAGAATTAAAACTCAATGTATAAAAAAATGCACAATGACCCATGTGGAAAGAAGTGTCAGTCAAAATAAAAAAATACAAACAAAATGTATATATACTTGCCCATAAAAAAAAATACATCTGAGCCGGGCATGGTGGCTCACGGCTGTAATTCTAGCACTTTGGAAGGCTTGAGGTGGGCAGATCACAGATCAAGACCATTCTGGCCAACATGGTGAAACCCTTTCTCTACTAAAAGTACAAATTTAGTTGGGTGTTGTGGCACCCACCTGTAGTCTCAGCTCCTTGGGAAGCTGAAGCAGGAGAATCTCTTGAACCCGGGAAGCAGAGGCTGCAGTGAGCCGAGATCATTGTACCACTACACTCCACCCTGGTGACAGAGCAAAATTCCATCTCAAAAAAAAAAAAATCTGAACTATTTCCATGCAGAAAATTTAAAGTAAAGGCATAGAAAAAGATACACCATATACACACCCATCAAAGAACATTAAGGTAGCTATGCTAAAATAAGAAGTAGACTTTAAGTCAAAATGAAGTACCAGAAATAAAGTAGGCCACTTTACAATGATTATAAGGCTTGGTTGAACAGACATCATCTATCAAGACCAGCAAAGAATTACCCAACTAAGTCTAACCTAAACTTCTTACCAAGAGACTTAGTATCTGAATACATGATAATGATTGAAGCTACTGACTCATCATTTGGTTTGATACAAAGACAAATCTAACAGGTACATTTGATAATGAAAATCTGAAGAAAAAAAGTCAGCATTTATCTTAATAATGGACATTGCTCTTTTTCCCCCTTGAGTTTATGAAGTCATTGCCTCACACTGTTACTTCTGTCTTCTTTGTGCTGGGGACCTCAGCTAGTTCAGTAAATTTTTTTAAATAGTTGTAGGTTTTCAAAAGGAAGGCACAAATATGTTATTTATAAAACACTAAAATGACACATTAGAGATCAATTATGAAGCTGGCTGCTGACAACTCATTTTCTATCCGGGATGCTGCTCTTTAATATATCTTGAAGGATAGCGATTTACCAACATGAAAAGTTGCTTTCCCCATTGCCAAAATGCATTTGGACCCAAAGGATGAAAATAAATACAGTGGCTCTTCTTACAATTAACCCTAATGATAAAAATCCACATTTTTACCTCTCTTTGCAGCACCTCTAGACAGGATGGTCCTCCACTGATAATTTGGTTCAGATGTCAAGACTGATTAACATCATATACGTACTAAGAGGGTATGAAAAGGTTTATTACTTACATTATAAACTTTTCTGGAGGGAGCAGGGCAGGCCCCCTAAACAGGTCCAAAACTGGCTTGAGTGAGCAAGTAACAGAAATTGAATTAGTTGGCCTAGGTAGTTTCCTTCAGCCCCTTCATAAGGCATTACTCCTATCCATGATAGTGGATCCCTCATGGCCTAAGGGTTGTTATTGTGTTTGAGGTAGGAGCATGGTGAGGGCTGCTGTACACAGACAAGAACTTGTGTAATTTGAAACTCTGGCCTGTGCCCAAGGAGAGAGCAGCCAGGCTTTCTTATCAGTGTGCCCGGATGGGAAGCAGAGAGGTAGTCATGGGAGCAAGGCATGTGAAGCTGAAACGTAGCCAGCAGTCAAATCAAAATACGGTATCTAAATCTTTATTAATGTTTCTCTCCTCCAAGTCTTGCACAATAACGACATCTAGGACTTTGATTTTGAACAGGTAATGTGTTTCCACCTGTGAGCACGACTGTTCTGAATTCCAAGGTGAGGCTGCCTCATTATCACATGCAGGTCACCAATTAGCAGCAAAGGTGAATCACGTTTCATTGTTACTGCTTATCAAGGGGAAAACGCAGTCATTACCACAAAATGGAAACCACAAGAATAACTTCTGGAATTCAAGTGAATTCCTGGTTGTACTTGTTAGTAATGCCCCTGTCCAATGACACGAGATAATGAAAAACTAAAACACTCCCTAGTAGTAAGATCACTAAGGGCTCAGAATTTCAATGATAATTTGACTCAATCTACAAAGTCAAGAACCATGACTTGATAAAACTCAAGCTGAGGACAGAGAAACAAGAAATTGATATTGAATGAAAAAATTGTAAGTACCACCTACAATCTCATGACAAGTTGCAGAAACCTTTGCAGAAGCTCATTCCCGTCTACTAAAATTTTATATTGTTAATTGGTGGTCGTGGTCAGTGCGTTATATAATATCAAAACAAGACAGTGGTTGTACTAGTAAATGAATATGCATCACAAGATAGTACAGAGACTTACAGGAAGTTTGATCTCCTATTTTGGAGTTTGTAATGAGCACATCTTCTTGGTACCATGTTAGGCAAAATATGTTGTCACTGTTGAGTTTGAAAGTTTAAACATGAGTGGAAGATGTATACAAAAGTAATTATCCAAGGAGTGAACTGTACCAGACACAGCTTGTTGTTTTCAAAAGCACGCTCACCCTTCTAAGCACTTCTTCCATTTCCTGGATATTTTTCACAGCAGGGTTCCAGTTATAGTGTTCTACTGAGAAGCGCTATGCAAGATTTGAAAAGAGGAACAAGAGAGATGCCAACTCGATTTGGGGATGGTTGGGCAGTCATGTGGGCAAAGGTGCATGGCAAATGTGGCATTTTGCTCATGATGCTGAGTCCTAAGTATCAATCACAGTCCTCCAGGCAAGTCAGATCATTCGTGGAAGAGGCCACCAGTCCCAGCAATCAGGTAAACCTTCCTGTACTTACTTTAGAAGGTCAGTACATGTGGAATCAATAAGTTCTATTTATTGATGTTTGAACACAGTTAAAGGAATTATAAATTATAAGTGAGGCACCCAAGAAGTCGAAGCAGCAGAAAACCGTTACCAAACTTCAGCCCAGAAAGGGAGAAAACTGGATTACCGGAGACTGGCTAAAGTCTGAGCTGTAGACATTGGGATTCCCTGTAAGAGCTCTAAGTGGACACGACAGTCATCTCCAGGAAGAAAAACAGACAGGTGAGTATGGATAAATCCCCTGATCTTCTATTTTCACCCTTCCATCTCCTGTCAGTGCCTTTCTTTGACTGAATCCAACCAGATACCAAGGACAAGGAAGCCCATATGGTTTAATCAAGCTCAGGCCAATCAACTTCCCAGGATGTAAAGCAGAGCAGAAAGAGGCAAAGACGGATCTTAGGTTCAGGGTCAGGGGAGGGGGAGACAAACGGACAATAACCAACTACCACAGAGTGTCAATCATCACTCTCTGTGAGATACATGACATTTTGAATTTAGAATCATAAAAATGTTTATTTTCTTGATCTAATCATTCACCTCTAGGAATTCATCTTAAGGAAGCTATTGGAGAAGAATAGTTTTCATTGCATTGTTATTTATAAGTAACATGGAAATGTAAAAATAGCTTAAATCCTTGAATAAGAGATTAGCTAAATAAGTTGTGGTATATTATGGCATAATATGTAGCCATTACAATCATAGTATAGTAGTCCCCCCTTACCCATGGGGCATGCATTCTGAGACCCTCAGTGGATGTCTGAAACCATGGATAGTACAGAACCCTATATACACCATGTTTTTCCTAAACATACACACATGAGAAAGTTTAGTTTACAAAGTAAGCACAGGAAGAGATTAATGACAATAACTAATAATAAAAATAGAATAATTCTAACAATATGCTTCAATGAAAGTTTTTCTTCTTTCCTCATTAACTTGAGGGCTTTCACTTTTTCACTTAAAGAAAGTAATTTATGGCTTATCTTGGAATATCCAAATAGCCAGCATCACCACTCTTGCACTTTGGGACCATGATTAAGTAAAATAAGAGTCATTTGAACACCAGCTCTGCGATATTGTGACAGGTGATCTGATCACTGAGATGGCTACCATGTGATTGACAGGAGGGTAGCATCTATAGGAAGAAGACACCGGACAAAGAGATGATTCACATTCCAGGTGAGGTAGAGGGAGTAGCGCAGGGTTGTATCATGCTATGCAGAATAACCCACAGTTTAAAACTCATAAGAAAGGTCTATGATTTCATCCCCTTTTTGCATCCTCACCAACTTCACTTCTATTTGAGAAAATGTATTTCTCTAATACATCAGGATTCAGAAGTCAAAGCTACATTTCTAAAAGAAAAAATATTGTGTACGTAAATAGAAGATTTTATGTAGGTAGAAAGTCATTTTCTTTTATGCAATGTAAGAACATAAATATATTGGGTAAATATATATTTATAATTTTACATAAAATTTTACATATATACACAATTTTTTTTTTTTGAGACAAGCTCTTCCTCTGTCCTCTGTCACCCAGGCCAGAGTGCAGTAGAGTGCAGTGGCACAATCACAGGTCACTGCAGCCTGGACCTCCAGGCTCAGGTATCCTCCTGCCTCAGCCTTCTGAGTAGCTGGGACTACAGGTGTGTACCACCACGCTTGGTTAATTTTTGTGGTTGTTATTGTTGAGACAGTCTCACTCTGTTGTCCAGGCTGGAGTGCAGTGGCATGATCTCGGCTGACTGCAACCTCTGCCTCCTGGGTTCCAGCAATTATCCTGCCTCAGTCTCCAGAGTAACTGGGATTATAGTCATGCGCCACCACACCCAGCTAATTTTTGTATTTTTAGTAGTGACAGGGTTTCCCCACATTGGACAGGCTGGTCTTGAACTCCTGACCTCAGGTGACCTGCCTGTCTCGGCCTCCCAAATTGCTGGGATTACAGGTATGAGCCACTGCACCCAGCCTCACTTCATTTTTATATTTTTGTAGGGATGTGGTTTCACCACATTGCCCAGGCTGGTCTCAAACTCCTGAGCTCACACTCCCACCTCAGCCTCCCAAATTGCTAAGTTTACAGGTGTGAGCCTTTAATCCCAGCCTCTTCCTTTCTTTACTGTAGAAACGCCACACTGAAGAATCACAAATACGGATAGAAAAAGGAATAGCAATGTGTAGCACAGATGCTACTATAGAAAAGAAGTAGAAAAGGTAAAAGAAAAGGAGACCAGAGGAGGAAGCTTCTAAATGTTGATGGGAGAATTCCCTGTCACTACAGATGGGCCTGAGGACAACAGTAAAGAACTGCCTGTCACCTGGACTTCACGCCTCTTCCTGAACAACTCTGCGAGTCATCTGCAGTTAAGAATTTCATCTATATGCTTTTCTGATCATTATGAGTTAAACTGACATTGCAACATGTTCAAGAATGCTTAGGAATATGGGAACACAATTTGCTGTTAAGCATAATAGGTAGCTTATAAAATTTAATATACTATTACCTTGTATGCTGTCTTTATGGTTCTAGACTGGATTTTAAGATATATACGTTTAAAGACTATAAAAATTTATTTATTTATTTTTGAGACAAAAATCTCACTCTGTTCCCCAGACTGGAGTGCAGTGGCACAATCTAGACTCACTGCAACCTCTGCCTCTTGGGTTCAAGCAAGTCTCCTGCCTCAGCCTCCTGGGTAGTTGGGATTACAGGCTCCCGCCACCAAGTCCAACTAATTTTTTTGTATTTTTAGTAGAGACGGGGTTTCACCACATTGGCCAGGCTGGATTCGAACTCCTGACCTCAGGTGATCCACCCACCTCAGCCTCCCACAGTGCTGGGATTACAGGTGTGAGCCACCACACCCAGCAACTGTGAAATTTTAAAAGCACAGAGTAGTTAATTCTGGATGATGGAATTATGGCTAATTTTTGGTTGTTATTTTTCTCTAAATGTTTTCCAAAATATATTATAATTAGTAGCAATTATATGTATTATCAGAAAAATATTAAATTTTGTCTCAGTGTGGGCAAATAGATATGAAGTTCCAATTAATATATGATGATTCAATAAAGATATTTCCTGAGTATGCTTCATGGTATCAGACTTATTTCAAAATTAATAATGTCAACTAATCACATAACTTAGTCATACCTGAATGGTTTGAATTACGTGAAATAACACAACATTTGTAACTACATTACTCAGGCGCAGTAAAGGAGTTCTGTTCTAAACGGATCGTCAAATAATAATGATGGAAAAATTAAGACATCTCTTTATTTTGAATGGTTTCCATATTTAGATTTACCTCAAAAAAACATAGCAGTTTAGAAAACTGAATTTGATAAAATGAACTCTTGAAACAAAGTTTATTTCCCCCCCTTACTGTATAAAGCATGCGAAAGGATTCACCAAGAGTTAATCTAACAAGGGTAGCAGTTTAAAATCAGGGCAAAAACTTAGGGAGTTTTCATTTTTGTATAGTGTGATGAGAACCTAAAGGGCAATGCTTACTGAAATTTTCATTCCATGATTTGATTTAATTTTCTTGAATTAAATGGACTGATGAGCTCCAAATGGAAACAAAGATTTCAGTACAAATGGGGCACTTTCCACTCAAGTGTATTTATTTTGGAGAAATGAAGTGGATAACATAATTATTCGTATAGCTAAATAGATTTCATGTTGTATCAGAGGGAGCCTAAGGCAGAAGAAAAACTGGATCTTTTTGTTAAAGATGTTAATCCACATAACTTCACTCGTGCCATCCCAAGCTTTCTAAAAACTGTGTTGTTCATGGGTTGGAACTTACACTGAAAAATTTTGAAACAGGGCTTGACTCTCAATTTCTCTCTTTTCTTGTTAGCTGTATAGGGCGAAATGCTGTTAGTTAAAAGTTTTGCTAAGTATATTTAATGAAATAAAATAATTATCATAATAATAATGTAAGAAACCAGGACTATAATTATTCAATTTTTATCTCTAATTTATAATTGCTACCTAAGCTTTATTTTATGCATGTATATTTCCCTAAGAGGAAAAAGGTAAAAATGTGATTTTTAAAATGGGAAATTGCTTTTATCATTTTATGCATAATTATAATAGTGTAAATTACACACATTTTCAATACCGAATAATTTATATAATTGTTCCCTTTGGTTAGCCTGAAGCTCATAATTTCTCTGATTTTTTTTTTTCCTGAGGATAATTCAAAGACAACAAATAGCTGGGATATGGAGTGGTATTATTATGTCACCATTTTGATAGTGCCAGGTGGAGTTTTCTACAAATCTAAAAAAAATTTTATTTTTAAAAAGCACTCTTGATTAGACTGCACCATTTTACTTGCCCTTTTTGATGGTAGAAAATAGAATAAATTGGTAATTCAGATACTGGATTTGCCTCTTTAAAAAAATCAGACATCATAAAGATAGCCTATTGTTAAAAAAATGAAGTAAGTCTATTGTTAAAAAAAAGATAGTCTATTGTTTAAAAAAATCATGCTTATTTTATATGCACGAATTTGCATAAATGCTTGCTTTTGGTGACACTTCTAAACAGAAAGGGAATAAAGAAGAAATATTTTCTTTTATTTTCTTAATGAGACAGTCTCGCTCTTGTCACTCAGGCTGTTGCCCAGTGCAGTGGTGTGATCTTGGCTCACTGCAACCTCCGCCTCCTGGGCACAAGTGATTCTTTCGCCTCAGACTCCCAAGTAGCTGGGATTACAGATGCCCGCCACCATGCCCAGCTAACTTTGTGTTTTTAGTAGAGACAGGGTTTCACCATGTTGGCCAGGCTGGTTTCGAACTCCTGACCTCAGTTGATCCTCCTGCCTTGGCCTTCCAAAGTGCTGGGATTACAAGTGAGCCACCACTTTTCTTATAAATATTTTCCTTTAAAAAAAATTATATTTTAAGTTCTGGGACACGGGTAGAATGTGCAGGTTTGTTACATAGGTATACACATGCCAGGGTGGTTTGCTGCGCCCATCAGCCCATCATCTACATTAGGTATTTCTCCTAATGCTATCCTTCCCCTAGCCCTCACTCCCTGACAGGCCTCAGCGTGTGATGTTCCCCTCCCTGTGTCCATGTGTTCTCATTGTTCAACTCCCACTTATGAGTGAGAACATGTGGTGCTTGGTTTCTGATCCTGTGTTAGTTTGCTGAGAATGATGGTTTCCAGCTTCATCTTTGTTCCTGCAAAGGACATGAACTCATCCTTTTTTATGGCTGCATAGCATTTCATAGTATATATATACCACATTTTCTTTATCCAGTCTATCATTGATGGGCATTTGGATTGGTTCTAAGTCTTTGCTATGGGAAACAGTGCTGCAATAAACATACATGTACATGTATCTTTATAGTAGAACGATTTATAGTCTTTT
>NW_016107456.1:1374737-1382237 GCF_001604975.1 Cebus imitator
AAAAAAAAAAAAAAAAAAAAAAAACTCCATCAAAAAGTAAATCTTAAGTTCCTTATAGATTCTGTGTATTAACCCTTTGTCAAATGGATAGATTGCAAAAATTTTCTCCCATTCTGTAGGTTGCCTGTTCAGTCTGATGACAGTTTCTTTTGCTGTGCAGAAGCCCTTTAGTTTAATTAGATTCCATTTGTCAATTTTGGCTTTTGTTGCCATTGTTCTTGGTGTTTTAGTCATGAACTCTTTGCCCATGCCTATGTCCTAAATGGTATTTCCCTGGTTTTCTTTTAGGGCTTTTATGATTTTAGGTCTTATGTTTAAGTCTTCAACATCTTGAGTTAATTTTTGTACAAGACGTAAGGAAGAGGTCCAGTTTTAGTATGCTGCATATGGCTGGCCAGTTTTCCATCACCATTTATTAAATCGGGAATCCTTTTTGTCATTACTTGTTTTTGTCAGGTTTGTCAAAGATTAGATGGTTGCAGATGTATGGTGTTAT
Organism: Cebus imitator; assembly: GCF_001604975.1. NCBI lineage: Eukaryota > Metazoa > Chordata > Mammalia > Primates > Cebidae > Cebus > Cebus imitator. The sequence continues at coordinate 1,375,234 of NW_016107456.1, forward strand.
TTCTGAGGCCTCTGTTCTGTTCCACTGGTCTGAATATCAGTTTTGCTACCATACCATGCTGTTTTGGTTAGCCTTGTAGCATATTTTGAAGTCAGGTAGCATGATGCCTCCAGCTTTGTTCTTTTTGCTTAGAATTGTCTTGACTATATGAGCTCTGTTTTGGTACCATATGGAATTTAAAGTAGCTCTTTTTCTAATTCTGTGAAGAAAGTCAATGGTCGTTTGATGGGGATAGCACTGAATCTATAAATTACTTTTGGCAGTATGGCCATTTTCATGGTATTTATTCTTCCTACCCATAAACATGGAATGTTTTTCCATTTGTTTGTGTCATCTCTTATTTCCTCGAGCAGTGGTTTGTAGTTCACCTTGATGAGGTCTTTCACATCCCTTTAAGTTGAATTCCTAGGTATTTTATTCTCTTTGTAGCAATTATGAATGGGCATTCACTAATGATTTGGCTCTCTGTTTGTCTGTTACTGATGCATAGGAATGTTTGTTATTTTTGCACATTGATTTTGTATTCTGAGCCATTGCTAAAGTTGCTTATCAGCTTAAGCAGAAGAGCTAGCAGAAGACAAGAAATGCCTAAGATTGGAGCAGAACTGAAAGAGATAGAGACATGAAAAACCCTTCAAAAATCAATTAATCTGGGAGCTGACTTTTTTGAAAAGATTAGCGAAATAGATAGAACACTAGCCAAACTAATAAAGAAGAAAAGAGAGAAGAATCAAATAGACACAATAAAAAGATGATAAAGGGGATATCACCACTGATCCCACAGAAATACAAACTACCATCAGAGAATACTATAAGCATCTCTACACAAATAAACTAGAAAATCTAGAAAAAAATGGATAAATTTCTGGACACATACACCCTCCCAAGACTAAACTAGGAAGAGGTCAAATCCCTGAACAGACCAATAACAAGGTCTGAAATTGAGACAATAATTAATAGCCTAATTGCTACTACAACAAAAAAAGTCCAGTACCAGATGGATTCACAGCTGCATTCTACCGAAGTACAAAGAGGAGCTGGTACCATTCCTTCTGAAACTATTCCAAACGTTAGAAAAAGAAGGACTCCTCCCTAACTCATTTTTATGAGGCGAACATCATCCTGATACCAAAATCTAGCAGAGACACAATGGAAAAAAAGATAATTTCAGGCCAATATCTCTGATCAACATCGATGTAAAAATCCTTGATAAAATACTGGCAAACTGAATCTGGTAGCACATCAAAAAGCTTATCCACCACGATCAATTCAGCTTATCCCTGGGATGCAAGGCTGGTTCAACACACACAAATTTAAAAACATAATCCATCACATTAACAGAACTAATGACAAAATTACATGACCATCTCAATAGATGCAGAAATAAAATTCAACACTCCTTCATGCTAAAATCTCAATAAACTAGGTGTTGATGGAACAGATTTCAAAATAATAAGAGCTATTTATGACAGACCCACAGCCAATATCATACTTAATGGGCAGAAGCTGGAAGCATTCCCTTTGAAAACTGGCACAAAACAAGGATGCCCTCTCTCACCACTCTTATTCAACATAGTATTGGAAGGGCAGTCAGGCAAGAGAAAGAAGTAAAGGGAATTCAAATTGGAAGAGAGAAAGTCAAATTGTTTCCATTTACACATGACATGATTGTATATTTAGAATATTTTCCTTTTATTCATTCTTTAAAATTATCTAATTTTCCACTCACCAGGATCTAGATTTAATTAAAAGATGTAAGAGAAAACTATATTAAATAAATCAGTTTAAGATTCTCTAGCCATTTAAATAAAAATTTGAAATGGCAGTGCTGGATATCATCTCTATCTTTTTCAAAACAATTCTACAATTGTACTGAATTTTACCATTTTAAACATGACAGAGCCTCCAACTAAAGACCACCGAGAAAATACTTGTAGCTGAAAAACATAGGTTTATTTAGTCTGCTGCAGCAAAGAATGATATACACATGAATAATCACAGAGTATTTCACAGAAGAAGTTAAGGAAGGGCTATTTTAGAATTTGGCAGGCTGAGGTTAATCATAATCTTGTTTTGGTAAGCACTGTCAAGATATAGAAAATAAGCAAAGTGCTGGACTAGTTAGTGATCTCGCCATTAGAATACATGGGTTCATGTAGAAATAGAAGTTTTTCTGTTCTTTGATTTCTGGGAGCATATGGGTCTGATACAGCTGATATTAAAAAATCTAATTACAGATAATGTGGCATGTATATTAGGGGGTTTTTTTGATAGATTTATCTATTCTGTGAATAATCAGAAAACTCAGTCCATTTTGCAAGTCATGATTTCTACTTAAGTTCTCATCCCCCCCACAACCCATATATGCATACTCTTGCTGTCACCAGACACTATGTTGTTTCATTAGTTCCCCATCTGGTGAGTTTTCAGGCTAAACTAAAAGACAAACCATCCCCTCCTGGGAATAGGATCAATCCAAACTTTCAACCTGTTCATTCAGTTGGTAGTAATCTTGTATCATGTTTGTAACAGCGGCATTTTCACCACTTCAAGCAGAATTACTCATGTTCTTTTTTCTTAAATAATCCTTTTTCAGTCACCTCGTGTGACCGTGATTTCATATAACCTGGTAATCATCAATGAGTCTTGGCAGTGCTATCACTTCAGGAGGAGGGTAGCTACAAAAAATTCAGAGTCTTTTACCATCAGAGGGAAAGAATATAGTGAATAAAGAGCAAAAGCTTGCAAATAAGCATATTGCAATTAGTGGCTTCTGGATCAAGGCACTCTTCTCAGGGCCTTAGGCAGAAGGAGTCTGCTTCATGGGGTCATTGGCTTATCCTGGGTTGTCTATTCCTGTGAACCATCTGCTTCTGAAGTGTCACAAGAGAACCTCACTGTATTTGGTTTTGGGTTTGGATGTGTGTTAGTTGCCTTGTCTTACCATTTACCATTGGAAAATGAATAATTGTTGTTATATCTGGGAAACAAATATTCAAGAATCAATCCATTGGAGTTTTACTATTGTATGAGTTATTAACAATATCTGTTAACTCCAAAGATGTTCGACTGTAATCTTTCTCTGACGATGTTTTCAAAATGCAGAATTATTCAATTATTTAACAGCACGTAGAAGCTGCATAGCTGGCCAGCAAGGGGAGGTGCTTGTTGATAAGATATAAGGCTCTCTCTGATTTACTATTTTCATAGATTATCACAATAGAAGACGACCATATCTTCTATTAAGGTATGTCATACAACTGATTCACAAGAGTTTAGTCAGTGACTATGCTAGGCATAAAAATATGTCATGGAGAATGATAACATTGACAAAATCTCTAGGTAATTTTATTCATCCTGTAGGATTACCCTGAATTTCAATCAACTGACAGACATGTTTAAGCCTGGAGAGAAAAATATTTTAATAAATATTTATTACATCAGTCTTCCTACCTAAAAACAAACATGTTTCCTTCAACCTAAAAAGTACACAATTGTTCAAAAATATTTATATAAATTTATTGAACGAGAAAGAAAGTGATAAAGGTGAATTGGTCAGAATGGGGCATCTTTCTGGTCAACTGGTCAGAACTTTATGCATATTGAGAGGTCTTCTAAAGGCATTCTTCTTGCTATTAAAAATTAAATGCCAAGGGCTGAAAAGTAGGAATTTTGGGGGGAAAAGTATATATGAAATGACTGGCATTAAAGAAGAGGAAGCTCTACCACAGCTGACAGTTGTAAAAATAAATAAGTAGATAAGAGTAACCCAAAATGGATGTTATTAGATTTGGTAAATGTGCGATGATGAATCTGTATTGTAGTCACACAGACACATACTGAAATATTGATTTTTGTTTTCTCTGATGAAAATACAGACCTGAGCTCTAAGTTTACTTCTTAGTAAGAAGCAATTTATTCCTTTGTGATGACCTCTTTGGGCATTCTTTTTGTGGATATTTACATTTAAATAACCATGATAGTCATCATATGACTTCTCTATAAGGTACTTTGTTTCTGACTGTGCCAAAAATGACATATTCCATCTCAAAAATAAATTTAAGAATGTTATCTAGTATGTATTTTAAATCAATATAATTACTAAGGTGATTATTATTAAATCTATTTTAGTTTGTACTCCTCTCTTAGATAAAATAAAATACTTAAACATTTAATAAATATAGCCACCTAATCAACTTTTATTCTTCAAACCATTTATTAAGGTAAATATTAGTTTGGCACACAAACTAGGATAAAGAAATAGACTTTAAAGACATTGAATGCAACATACATATGAACATGTTCTGAAATTAGCCATTCTTAATAATAATGGATGTCACAAATTTTCTATTGTATATGAAATACTAATTTGTAATTATTCAGGATAGTGAGGGAGACTATGGTTTGGATATCTCAGAAAAAAAATAAAATATGCATTATGTAAACAAATTTACAACATATGTATAAATAATCTTGGGGCGATTGAACATAGCAGGAAACACTGTAATTTCTGTATAGCTAAAATCTCACTAGTAAAGACACAAAATAATTTTATTGTTTTCATAATAAAATGTGTGAAATCAACTCTATGTAGTTTTAAGACTATGAATAATTTTAGATTTAGGTACAAATCTTATTAAAGAGTGACAGCAAGATGGTAGAATAGAATCCTCCAGAATCACTCCCCAAGCAAACTACAAATAGAAACTATTTTCAAAGAAAAGAATAACACTCTGAGTTCACCAGAACTCTGAGGAGAAGCAGAGAAATCCACTTGATGCACAGAATGTGGAAAAATCACCACCAGTAAGAGAAACAATCATAAACCCAGAGTCTCCTAGGTGAGACAAAAGAATTGGAGATGGATCTTAGATCTCTCCCAAAGTCCAGGAATCTTCATGGGAAGTCCACTCTGATTCTGTCCCACTGGAATTACTGAGAGTGCCAGAAGAGCTGAATCACCTGGGGTGAATGCTGGACTAAGAGCAGGGCACTGATTACAGCAACAGGTGTGTGGATCTTAGTGGCTTCTCTGCACTTCAGTCACCAAGGACATCACATTGAAGAGACCCACTGGTGCCATATGCCGCAGGGGGCACAATGAAAGGGGCCTTCAGGAAGACCTGAATCCCTGGCCAGATTTTCCACAAAGCCCAGATGCTTGCCTCTAGGAAGACCCAACCCTGCTCCTTGGCTGGAAACAAAGGATCAGATCAGTGTTAAGTTCTATATGCATATCAAAATATCACATGTACCTTGTAAATATGTACAATTTTATTCCTCAATTTTTAAAAATTGAAACAACATGGGGAGAAATGCCAGGCATAGTATGCACCTAAAGTAAAATATATAAATTAAAAAATAAAAATAGGCTGGGCGCGGCGGCTCAAGCCTGTAATCCCAGCACTTTGGGAGGCCGAGGCGGGTGGATCACGAGGTCAAGAGATCGAGACCATCCTGGTCAACATGGTGAAACCCCGTCTTTACTAAAAATACAAAAAATTAGCTGGGCATGGTGGTGCGTGCCTGTAATCCCAGCTACTCAGGAGGCTGAGGCAGGAGAATTGCCTGAACCCAGGAGGTGGAGGTTGTGGTGAGCCGAGATCGCGCCATTGCACTCCAGCCTGGGTAACATGAGTGAACTCCGTCTCAAAAGAATAAAGAAAGAAAGAAATAAAATAAAAATAAAAATAATTAAATAAAAAAAACACGTTTTAACTAATATAGTCAATTGGTCCTACTAACATGTAGACATAGTCATCTTATAATAAACTGCCATAAAAAAAAAAACTGAAACAACAACAAGAAACAAAAACAAAACATGAATTGTGTTTCAGTCCTTAGAGGACTGAATGCTTTTGTTAGCTATCAAGCAGACAATTGTGTTACCAGTAATTATCTTAGTTTAGATGACAGCTGTCAAACCTAACAGAAAACTCTTTTCTTGTAATCATTCTTAATCTAATCATGTCAACCATGTTTTTTAAAGATTACTATTTTGTATTTTTCAGATAAATGTTGTCAATCTATATGTGTTTTTTTTGTTTTGCATTTAGCTGTAATATGGTAATGGGCCTCCAGAAATAAGACCAATACTTTTTATTCACTTGAAATTCTGTGTGCAGAAAGGCAGTAATGAAGTTTAATAATTTTTCTTAATTCATCACAACTTCAGCTTATGCTTTATCTGTGTGTATTTGTGTGAAGGGATAGTTTTTGTGCTTTTGTGCCACTTCCTTAACTTAAATGCATACATGAAAGACAAAATTAATAAGACCAAGATTTTATTAAAATGGTTTAGTTATACGCAGAAGTGATTGTTTAGGAAACAAGGTAGCTATCAGAATTCATCACTATCGGATGCAAAGCACCACTGTTATTAACAATTGAATGGCTTTAATTTTATATATGCAGATCATCACTATTATAACAGGTATATCATTTTTTAACTTGGTAGAAATCTTTTGAGATGAAGTTGTAAGTGAAAACAATATTTTAAAAGTCTGCACTGTGTAACCAAAGCTACAGGCATAAATCTTTTGGGGAAGAAATACTTATTTATGAACATAGCACCTTATAATGTTTTTCATAAATTTCCTCAGGTACTTATTTTTATATGATTTCACCAAATGACATAATTCCCTTTGTTTTTTTTCTTTCATAATTATTCTTATTATGATAAATTAAATTAATTATTCATAATTATAATAAATTAGTTATTCATAATTATTTATTACAAATTTCTTTCAAATTTGTAATAATTATTTATTACAAATTTGTCGTGTACTCAGTACAGTGGTAGCCCCAACCACACCAGAATCCATGGATGTATCTCCATCTTACCACTTCCATGAGGATCACAGCCACCAACACTGCTTGCCTAGACTCCTACAACAGCCTTCTAACTGTTCTCATTTTAACTTGTTCCCCTCTCTAATACAGTCTCCACAGGGGTCAGTGTGATTTCATTAATTACATAAATACTCAAATAGTTCTGATGTCAT
>NW_016107456.1:1383536-1422136 GCF_001604975.1 Cebus imitator
TTTTTCATGGCAGAATTTATTTCACCTATTGGTTTATTTTTAATTGTACATTAGATTCTGGGGTACATGTGCAGATCATGCAGGATTGTTGCTTAGGTACACACATGGCAATGTGGTTTGCTGCCTCTATCTCCCCGTCACCTATATCTGCCATTTCTCCCTATGTTATCCCTCCCCAACCTCCCCACCCCCACTGTCCCTCCCCTGGCCCCCTGAACAGACCCCAGTGTGTGATGCTTCCCTCCCTGTGTCCATGTGTTCTCACTGCTCAACATCAACCTATAACTGATAACATGTGGTGTTTGATTTTCTGTTCTTGTGCCAGTGTGCTGAGAATGATGGTTTCCAGATTCATCCATGTCCCTACGAAGGACATGAACTCATCGTTTTTTATGGCTGCATAGTATTCCATGGTGTATAGGTGCCACATTTTCCTTTTCCAGTCTATCATTGATGGGCATTTGGGTTGGTTCCAGGTCTTTGCTATTGTAAACAGTGCCGCAATAAACATACATGTGCATGTGTCTTTAAAATAGTATGATTTATAATCCTTTGGGTATATACTCAGTAATGAGATTGCTGTATCAGACGGAATTTCTATTCCTAGGTCCTTAAAGAAACACCACAGTGTCTTCCACAATGGTTGAACTAATTTACACTCCAACCAACAGTGTAAAAGTGTTCCTATTTCTCCACAATCTAGCCAGCATCTGTTGTCTCCAGATTCTTTAATCATTGCTATTCTAATTGCCATGAGATGATATCTCAATGCATTTCTCTAATGACCAGTGATTATGAACTTTTTTTTATGTTTGTTGGCCTCATATATGTTTTCTTTTGAGAAGTGTCTGTTCATATCCTTCACCCACTTTTGAATGGGCTTGTTTTTTTTTTTTTTTTCTTGAAAATCTGTTTTAGTTCTTTGTAGATTCTGGATATTAGCCACTTGTCAGATGGGTAGACTGCAAAAATTTTTCCCATTCTGTTGGTGCTGGTTCACTCTTAATGATTGTTTCCTTTGCTGTGCCAAAGCTCTTAAGTTTAATTAGATCCCATTTGTCTATTTTGGCTTTTGTTGCCAATAGTTTTGGTGTTTTAGTCATGAAGTCCTTGCCTATGCCTATGCCATGAATGGTTTTGCCTAGATTTTCTTCTAAGGTTTTTATGGTGTTGGTCTTATGTTTAAGTCTTTAATCCATCTGGAGTTAATTTTAGTGTAAGGTGTCAGGAAAGGGTCCAGTTTCTGCTTTCTGCACATGGCTAGCCAGTTTTCCCAGCACCATTTATTAAACAAGGAATCCTTTCCCCATTTCTTGTTTTTGTCAGGTTTGTCAAAGATCAGATGGCTATAGATGTGTGGCATTGCCTCCAAGGCCTCTGTTCTGTTCCATTGGTCTATATGTCTGTTTTGGTACCAGTACCATTCTGTATTGATTACTGTAGCCTTGTAGTATAGTTTGAAGTCAGGTAGCATGATGCCTCCAGCTTTGTTCTTTTTGCTTGGGATTGTCTTAGCCTGTGGGCTCTCTTTTGGTTCCATATGAAGTTTAAGGTGGGATTTCCAGTTCTGTGAAGAAGGTCATTGGTAGCTTGATGGGGATAGCATTGAATCTATAAATTACTTTGGGCAGTATGGCCATTTTTACAATATCAATTCTTCCTACCATGGGCACGGAATGTTTTTCCATCTGTTTGTGTCCTCTCTTATTTTGTTGAGCAGTGGTTTGTAGTTCTCCTTAAAGAGCTCCTTTACATCTTTTGTTAATTGTATTCCTAGGTATTTTATTCTCTTTGTAGCCATTGTGTATGGGAGTTCACTCATGATTTGGCTCTCTGTTAGTCTGTTATTAGTGTATAGAAATGCTTGTGATTTCTGCATATTGATTTTGTATCCTAAGACTTTGCTGAAGTTGCTTATCAGTTTCAGGAGATTTTGGGCTGAGACGATAGGGTCTGAAATATACAATCATGTCATCTGCAAATACAGACAATTTGGCTTCCTAATTTCCTAATTGAATGCCCTTTATTTTTTCTTTTCTTGCCTAACTGCTCTGGCTAGAACTTCCGATACTATGTTAAATAGGAGTGGTGAGAGAGGGCATCCTTGTCTAGTGCCAGATTTCTAAGGGAATGCTTCCAGTTTTTGCCCATTCAGTATGATATTGGCTGTGGGCTTGTTGTAAATGGCTTTTATTATTTTGAGATACGTTCCATGGATACCTAGTTTACTGAGAGTTTTTAGCATAAAGGGCTGTTGAATTTTGTCAAAGGTCTTCTCTGCATATATTGAGATAATCATATGGTTTTTGACTTTGGTTCTGTTTCTGTGGTGGATCATGTTTATAGACTTGAATAAATGAACCAGCCTTGCATCCTCGGGATGAAGCTTACTTGATTGTGATGGAAAAGCTTTTTGATGTGCTGTTGCAATCAGTATTGGTAAATAAAATACCAGTATTTTATTGAAGAACTTTGCATCTATGTTCATTATGGATATTGGCCTGAAGTTTTCTGTTTTGTTGAGTCTCTGCCGGGTTTTAGTATCAGGATGATGTTGGTCTCATAAAATGATTTGGGAAGGATTCCCTCTTTCCATAATTCCCTTTCTTGTAAAATTCCTAGAATCAGCATACATAAGACAAATAGTCCTACCAGAGATTTATTAAGGAAAATTCTTAATAAACTTAAAAAAGTAATTCTTAATAAACTATATTAAGATGCAATTTTCCTGGGTGCTTTTGAAAAATACTTGCTTTGGTGATTCAGGTTAAGGTCCAGCCTCTGAACTTTCTGAACTTTCTTCTTCTAGAGTGCTTACATTTAGCGATAATATAATTATTTTTCCCCCACCGTCCCTGCAAAGTTCTCCCAAAATTTGTGCAAACCCTATACACTAAACCACTTTATCCTCAGGATTATTTGAGTGAACTTATTTGCTTGCACAAAGCCATACTGTTACCAAAACCCCAATCAACCAAGCTGGCACCACAATAAAGTGGGTAGTTTGATACATTCCAACATTGGAATACTATATAGCTGTGATAGTCAATTGCAGCCAATTTTGACCCCTTTGAAAGTGGGAATGTCTGGAGATATTTTGATTGTTGCAATTTGAAGGGGCTGCTACTGGCATTTAATGAGTAGAAACCATGGAAGCTGCTAAGTGTCTTAACATACATAGGATGATCCTGAATAATAAAGAATTAACCAGTCCAAAACGTGACTAGTACCACAGCTGATAAATCTGTTATATACCCATCAAAGACAAACTATTTGCTTGTGCTACTGCACCGAACATCCAGAGAGAATCTAACAGACATAATGTTGGACAAAGAAAGTCAGACTACATTAATTTCTAACCTATGATTTAATTTATACGAGATTTAGAAATTGCTAAAAATAAATCTCATGGACTCATTTGGGTTGGATGTACACAGAATAGTGGAACTGTTGGGTCATAGAATATGGGGACGCTCAGCTTTGAATATATTGCCAAAGGATTTTCTAAAGCTGTTGCATCAATTAATTTGTGCTCCCATCAGCAGTGTGTAAGATATCCAGTTACCTTGCATTCTGGCGATCACTTTGTATTTTTAATTTTTTGTTTTGTTTCATTCTTAGCTATCTGGTAGGTTTTTAATGGTACTTTACTATGGTTTAATTTTTATTTTCCTGATTTAGATCTAAAGCTCGATAGATCTGCATGTGGTATCATTGTTATGTATGTGTCCCAGATATCTTCTTCCACTCAGGTTTCTGGGTTTTGTTTTGTTTTGTTTTTGTTGTTGTTGTTGTTGTTGTTTTTTGAGATGGTGTCTCTCTCTGTCATTCAGGCTGGAGTACGGCGGCATGATCTTGGCTCACTGCATCCTCTGCCACTTGGGTTCATATGATTCTCCCGCCTCAGCCTCCAGAGTAGCTGGGATTACAGGTGACTGAAAACACACGCAGCTAATTTTTGTACTTTTTAGTAGAAACAGGGCTTTGCCATGTTGGTCAGGCTGGTCTTGAACTCCTGACCTCAGGTGATCCGCCTGCTTCGGCCTCCCAAAGTGTTAATATCACAGGTGTAAGCCACTGGACCTGGCCTCAGGCTTGTCTTTAATTCTCTGAATGTTGTATTTTCTAACTCTTTCATCTTGAGATAATAGCAGAGTCACATGCAATTCTAAGACATAATACAGTGACTTTCTGTATAACCTTTCCTCAGCTTCCCCCAATGATAACACTGTACAAAATCAGAGTATAATATTAAAAAATAAAAATTGACGATACAATACACCAGTATTGTTTCGATTTCATAAGTTTTACAAATACTCATTTGTGTGTATATATTGAGTCTATAAGTTTCATCAACAGTGACATCACAAAAATACCATGTGCTACACGTTTATAACCAAAGCCACTTCCCATTCTCAAATCTCCTAATCCCTGGCCACAATAATCTCTTTTTCATGTCTATAATTTTGTCATTTTTTACAATGTTACATAAATAGATTCATACGGTATATAACCTTTTGAAAATACCTTTTTCAAAATTCCGTTACATCTAAACATAAAATTGTCTGTATTTCCTTAGTTTGAAAATGTTGACTTGTAGATCCCAGTTCTCCTGTAAGTCTACATATTTTATTTTTTAACTTAATAATCATTATTAAAGTCCATTATTTATACATAATTAGGCTATCTAGATCACCTGTGGATCTACTTTTACAGTTTGTATTTTTTATTTTGGTTTTCATATATTTTATAGACATGTTTGATAATTTTTAATTAATGACAGACACGGTATATAAAAATTGTAGAGTCCCTGATTTATAATCTTTCTCAAAAGAGGGCTAACCTTCATGCATGCCTAGGGTATTTTGGTGGATAACCCTGATCTAGTCAAAGGAAGGCATGAAGACTTCTTAACTTTGGGTTTTCTTTGGTCAACTCTTACCTCTAAGGCATAAACCTTGCTCTTAGGTTATATCCTTTCTGAGATCTTAATTGAAAGCTGAGTGTTCACAGAGGTCGCCCAATTTGTTAATCTCTACACTTTTGCTTCATTTTCCCTAGAACTAAGACTGTTGGAATACTTGTTCAATTCTTTAGTCTCAAATATCCCTTGCTATTTGTTTTCTGACATCTTTTCCTGAACACCAAGCAGTTTAGGAAGTGACCAAAGGCCTTCATGCGGTCTCTCACTTACTTCTCTGCAGTTATTTTTTCCCTAAAATTCAATTCTTCTTGGAGGGTCCAAATGACAATTCCTTCTTTCTCAGAACAACAAGACCTTCAAAACCCGAGGCTTTTGATTTCTGCTCTGCCACCTCACCCATGGCATTGGCAAAGCCCTGAGGAAAATCTCAGAGACGGATAAATCTAGGACTCACATCAGTCTCTCTCCTTTGTCTCTAGAATTTGTAGCCCTGTAATTCTGTCTGCCATGGTGGTTCCCTAATGCTTTAACAGAGTTGACTCATGTACTAATCCTTTCTATTTTCAGAGGAGGGTTAGTCCCATACAAGCTGCCTTGTTATAGAGGACATTGGAGCCACTGGATTATGTTTTTCATCTCTTGAATAAATGTGATATTCCTGAATGCTGTCAAATATCTGGCATAGTTATCTCAATCTGTAGAATTCCTACTTTTTTCCTTTTATTATTCTCAAGTTTGCTGTCACTTGTTCACTGTTTCTCTGTTATAGTGGTGGTAGGTTTATAACACTTTACCTTTAGGCAACTAGAAAAGTTGCCAGATCCAATTTAACTTAAAAGATTTTTTAAAAATAATGGTGATGTTTCCAGTGTCACACAATGAAAGCTCCTCCTTGCTTTAGCAGCTCAGAATTTCATGGTAAACCAATTCCATATTTGCTACAACATTTTTTTTTTTTGAGACAGAGTCTCACTCTGTTGCCCAGGCTGCAGTGGAGTGGTACAATCTCAATTCACTGCAACCTCTGCCTCCTGGGTTCAAGCAATTCTCCTGCCTTAGCCTCCCATGCAACTCAGATTACAGGCATGCTATAACAATTTTTAACACTCATGATGAGCATATTTTCCTTTAGAAATACCCAAACATGTTCTTAAAGAAACAATCTTTAAACATTTGTATGGTTCTTTCATGATGCTACATTAGCCTATGTTGAAATTATGTGAGTAAGCCCTCAGGAAGTTGGTAGAACATGTTAAGTGCTCTGAACTGGGTTATTTAAAATGCACTATCAAAAAGTACTTGAACTGTCTATAACTCAGCTAGCTCAAGACAAAATCACACAGTAGAACTTTACATCCCATATGCTAAAGTAACTCATTTAACAAAAAAGGTGCATTAATGTCTACTATGCAGAGAAATCCACTGCTAATTTTTCGACTCTCAGCCAGTGTAATCTGCTGAGTCCATCATGGTAAAGATGAGTTTTCAAAAAATTATCCAGGTAAATCAGCCCATGAGAGATTGTTTCCTGTGATGAAGGCTTTCTTATCAAAGAAAATGTTTGTCGTGAAAAGGGGAGGAGGTAGTGATGTTGGGGTATAAAAACTTAGAAATAGATTATTCTACTTACAATTGCACTGCATTTCATTCCTATTCATGCCTATGAAACAGGAATGCAAGTTTATGGGGATCTGCAAGATAGATCAGCACTTTAAATCGCATCTGTTCTGTTTTACTGCAAGCTGATGTCTTATTAAAACCAAACAACAGCATACTTTAGAGCCAAAAATTATTACAAGACTGCCACACCAGAAAAAATATGAAACAAACAAACAAGATATAGTGAACAGAGCTACTTATTAAGCATGAAAATGCTCTTCATCTGGGATTATTTGGTTGCAATGTTAGGGGCGTTTTATTCCTCAGTTGTCATTCCTGCAATAAATACTAAATTATAGTTGCATTTTTCCCAGTAATACACAGAGATTCCATCTTAGAGCAAGACTTGGAGGAAGTATTATAGAACCAGATGATTTTTATAAAAGAGAGGAAAAATAGAAAAAATATATAAATAGAAGTATTGATTTATGAAGCAGCAAGTAGAACACAATGACACAGGTTATATATGGAAGCTGGAAGTAACCACAGAGCCTCTATTTTGAAGAACCTGTATTTTGTTTTGTTTTTCAAGCGTGGTGGCAGGATAATAAGCCCAATACAGACTTAACTCAAATTATAACAGATTTCAATAAATTGCTTGTATAGGACAAAAAGAAAGAAAGCATCTATTGTGATATTTACTTCATAATGTCAAGAAATACAAACCCCAAATCTTAAAAATGAACCATTTTATTTATTAATGAAGGTATTTTATGCAGCTAACTTATGCAGGAAATTAATCTATTACTATAGTTTTTATGATTTTAATAAAGTAAAATTTACTTTTGTGAAACATCGTATTATTAATCATTGGAAGGTGTTACACTATTTTAATTAAAACAAATGACCTGATAATGCATGAATATATGAATTCATGAATAGTTAATTGATCAAAATGCAATGATATTGTGAAGTACCTGTCTTAAAATCTGTGGCCAAATGCCCATATATAAATATAATTGCCTTGAAAAATTTGGATATTACTCTCTTGGTCATTTAAAGAATAATCAATTTTATTAGGAACTATAGACTTCATTAGCTCTATTCCTATTGATAACTTTAAAGTTTGGTCTGAATTCAGAATTAATGGACAACTTAGTAGGAGACTAACTTAACAGAACTTCATATATGGAATAACCATAGAAATGTGCAGAGTTGTGAGATCACACCTGAGGGACCTAACTTGACATTCTTCGATTTACAAAGAATAAGAGAAACTCAGTGGGAAAAACAGTTTTTTAAAAGTGATACTTCTCATGATGCCAACATTGAAGTTCAGTAGAGGGAGGCCTACTACGTTTTCACTTATTAGTCAAAGCATCCCTTCATTATGCGCCAGTCATCTACAAATATTTATTTACGACCCACTGTATTATAAACCAGGTTTCTTATACCTCACTTTAGTCTGTCTTGATCACTTGAGCATGAAAATGTTTCTTTTATTTTGCCTATATTCACTGCTCTTAAAGTATTCAAATTTTATAACAGTAATATCCTCTATTTGAGGATTCCAGTCCCAAAATACACATGCTTTCATCTAGAAAATGTTTCTCTACATAATATGAAAACACCAAATAATATGTTTGTCTTAGTCTTCTAGGACTGCTAAATGAAATACCAAGAATTAATGTCTTAAGCAATAGACATTTGTCTTTCACAGTTCTGGTGACTGGAAAATCTATGATCAAGATGATAGCAGATTTTATTTCGGGTGAGGGTCTAATTCCCGGCTTGTAACTGCCTTCTAGTTGTGCATTCACACGGCCCTTCCAAGAAGCTCTCTGTCTCCTTCTTCTTATAAGGCTAATAATCTCATCATAAGGTTCTCTGTCTCAAGATCTAAACCTAATCACCTCCCAAAGGTCCCATCACATTGGAGGTCAGGGCTTCAACATCAGAATTTGGTGGAGCCACAATTATTTGGCACATAACAATATTTATAAGATTTTATTAGGCTCTTAATATGAGACATTTTTCTTAATTTCTATTACTTTTTTTTTCTGAAAACATTACCAAATGCCTACTATGCCCTAGGAGCTGTGATAAATACAAGATATAGAGCTTGAACCTTTCAAGTTCATGAAGAATTTATAATTTTGTGGCAGATAAATTGTTACAAATTGCCATAGTACTGGTTATAGCACTGAAATATAAATATTTAAAAACTATGTAAGAACACAAAAGAGAAACTCATTAATCATGACTGGAATGGCAAGAACAAGGAAAGGTTTACAAGAAGAAGTAAGAATTAACCTAGGTCATAATCCATGCACAGTGGAGGCAAGTGGAAAACATTTAGCAGGCAATAGGGCAAAGGTCACTTGTATGCAAATAAATCATGGCATTTGGAAATGATCTACTTAGAAATGATGAATAGTGTTGTGAAGCTGTATCAAAAAGTGTGTGATGTTTACTCACCAACATCCTTTTTGGTATTTACAGAAGATAATAATGGAAAGGGATCTTTAGACTAGGATGATAAAGGGTCTTACATGGTACACCAAAGAGCCTGGGCTATGTCTGGTAGATAGCGGGAAACTAAATTTTTTAGGTGCTAAATAAGTTAGGTTAACAAATGATTAGAATATTAAAATAATAGCTAATAGGTATGCTTTAGATAAGCCTTCTCTGTATACTTCTAAAAACTTCACATGCACAGGAAAATTAATACATGTTGTATCCACGATGAGGAGGCCCACAGCAGCCAGAGTGCCAGCTGTGGAACTGCACAGCCTGGGTTCAAAGCCTGGCTGGGTCATGATCACCTGAATGACCTGAGGAAAGTTCTCAGGCAAATTTGTAAAAAGAAGTGGAGACCCTGCCTGCCAGGAGGGGAAGCGGTAAGGAGTGGCAGTCAGTCAAGCCGGGGCACGCATCCTCTCCTGAAATCTGCCCGGAGAGGCCAGGACCACAAAGGAAAAGGTGGGCCTGGCTCCCAGGCGGCACAGAGGCTCTGGGGAGGCCCTAGGGGAGCCTGGCAGGATCTGGCTAGTCCTGAGCTCTGCTTCCAGGAGAGTCTGGCCCTGTAACCCAGGGGACAAGGCCAGCCAAGACATGGCCACTGAGTGCCAGCCAGCGCCTGGGCCAGGCACCAGGTGGGAAGGGCTCTGGGAGATCAGCCCCACATGCTCCACAGCCCCACAGCCGGGCCCATCCAGGGCCACACACCTGCCCCAGGAGCAAGACGTCCCTGGGGCTAGAGAGTCCAGCTGGATGGGTGGGGAGCCTCGCCCTGTGCCCTTTGACTCCACTTGTAGGTGCCCTTGCTGGGCTCCTGTGCACTGTCCCACACCCTGCTGTCAGCAGCCCCACTGAGATGTAATAAGAGCCCAGCTGCCCAGTGCCCCGCCCGGCCACAGACTAGTGGGTGACTCAGGAGTACCCTCTTCATTTCTGACTATGATTTTTGTCCGCGCACGACTTAGGAAATATGGGAAATTTTCTTTTTTTTTTTTTTTCCCCATTTATTTTATTGCATTTTAGGTTTTGGGGTACATGTGAAGAACATGCAAAATTGTTGCATAGGAACACACGTGGCAGTGTGATTTGCTGCCTTCCTCCCCATCACCTACATCTGGCATTTCTCCCCTTGCTATCTCTCCCCAGCTTCCCACCCCCCACCGTCCCTCCCCTATTTGCCCCCAACTGACCCCAGTGTGTAGTGCTCCCCTCCCTGTGTCCATGTGTTCTCATTGTTCAACACCCGCCTATGAGTGAGAACATGGGGTGTTTGATCTTCTGCTCTTCTGTCAGTTTGCTGAGAATGATGGTTTCCAGGTTCATCCATGTCCGTACAAAGGACACAAACTCATCGTTTTTGATGGCTGCATAATATTCCATGGTGTATATGTGCCACATTTTCCCTATCCAGTCTATCGTCGATGGGCATTTGGGTTGGTTCCAGGTCTTTGCTATTGTAAACAGTGCTGCAATGAACATTCGTGTGCACGTGTCCTTATAGTAGAACGATTTATAATCCTTTGGATATATACCCAGTAATGGGATTGCTGGGTCAAATGGAATTTCTATTTCTAGGTCCATAAGGAATCGCCACACTGTCTTCCACAATGGTTGAACTAATTTACACTCCCACCAACAGTGTAAAAGTGTTCCTGTTTCTCCACATCCTCTCCAGCATCTGCTGTCTCCAGATTTTTTAATGTTCGTTTCTTAGTAGAATAATCTCCTGGTTCCACCGCAGGCGCCGGCAGCGGTGGCAACCGCAAAGGTCTCCTCTTGTCCATGCGGACTCTTCGGCTCCCCGGGGTTCACCCCGCAGCTCCTGTGTGTGTGTGCCAGCCCCCGGAGCCCTACACGCTTCTCGATTCTTCCTGAACCGTCAGCGAGGTCTCGGGCCTTATTTTCCAGTCGGCGGGAATATCCCGAACTCGAGCGCCCAACTGCGGGACCTGCCTCCTCTGGTCTGGAGGCGCCCCCCAAGGGAGAAACCCGTGCTGTCTCCACACCACTTCGCAGGCAAAAGCACTGTGAGGATCCCTCCTCTAAGACCAAAGTTTCCCCTGCGACTGCCTTCGCTGCAAGTGCCGGGCCGATCCTGAAGACGGAGGTGAGGGCAGAAGGGCCGGAAGAACCAATGGAGGCGGACGATCCGGTAAAAACCCAGGGGCAAAAGAAGAAGAAACGGGGCCTCTGTATCAATTCGGGAGCAGCATCCACCTCGAGGCCCCTGGACACTCAGGGAAACCTCGCTTCCCCCGACTGCAGTCCCAGGGCCAAGAGGCACCTGACACAGGCGAACAGGACTAAGGCACAGGTGCCTGTGAGTTTCCTCTCCCAGGGCCATGGAGTGCCCCGCGCGCACAGCCCTGCACACAGCCCTGCAGGAGGCGTCCCTCCCGGTGGGAAGCCTGGCCCAGCTCCAGCAGTGCTCCCTGGCCCAGCTCCAGCAGTGCTCCCTGGCCCGGTTCCCCGCTGCTCCCATTGGCGAGACAAGGCGGCCTCTCAGGTGCGGGGGAAAGGCCACCTCCCCAGCTCCTCAGGCTTGCAGGTGGACTGGCGGGACACCCAGCACAAGAAGCCTGCACCTCTGGTAAGCAGCTGTTCTGCACCCAGAGCTGCCAGCCACAGTTCCCGGCAACCAAAACGGTCAAGGCAACCCCAGCAGCTGCCAGTGGTCCCTCCTCAGAAATGGAGGTCGGGGAAAAACGTGGGGCCCCCACCCACTAAACGTCTCCGTCTAACCCCGGAAGGATCCACGGACAACACCGGCAGGTTAACATCCAGGAGACTGAAAAAGCAACATGGGAAGATAAAGAAGAGGTAGTAAACTGCAGTGCCAGCCAGCCTGCCCCGATGTCTCCCCACCTGCTGAGACTCCCTGCCCCAGGCCACCTACATGTCACAGATCCAAGCTCCTCCTCCTACCTCTGACTTGGCCCACGCGGCTGCTGGGCCCCTCATCCTGCCCGTCCCTTCACTTTTGACCACACCAAAAATTGAGTAAAAATTGATATCTATGGCCGGGCACAGTGGCTCACATCTGTAATCCTAGCACTTTGGGAGGCCAAGGCGAGTGGATCACCTGAGGTTGGGAGTTCAAGACCAGCTGACCAACATGAAGAAACCGCATCTGTACTAAAAATACAAAATTAGCCAGGCGTGGTGGCCCATGCCTGTAATCCCAGCTACTCGGGAGGCTGAGGCAGGAGTATCACTAGAACCCAGGAGGCAGAGCTTGCGGTGAGCTGAGATCTTACCATTGCACACCAGTCTGGGCAACAAGAATGAAACTCCGTGTCAAAAATAATTAATAGTCATTTAATAGCCCATGGACGCCACTGAAGAAGCATCATTAAAGTCTCTCTGCTCCCTGTGATCATATCTAAGTCAGAGTCTCTAAAGAGCTGAACAGCTGACGATGTTCTTCATTGGAGGGTTGAGCTTTGAAACAACCAACGAACAGCCTGAGGAGCCATTCTGAGCAATGGGGAGCGCTCACAGACTGTATGGTAATGAGAGATCCAAACACCAAGCGCTCCAGGGGCTTTGGGTTCTTCACATATGCCACTGTGGAGGAGATGGATGCAGCCATGGGTACAAGGCCACACAAAGTGGATGGAAGAGTCGTGGAAGAGTCGTGGAACCAAAGAGAGCTGTCTCAAGAGAAGATTCTCAAAGACCACGTGCTCACTTAACTGTGAAAAAAAATTTCTTGTTGGCATTAAAGAAGACACTGAAGAACATCACCTAAGAGATTATTTTGAACAACATGGAAAAACTAAAGTGATTGAAATCATGACTGACCAAGGCAGTGGCAAGAAAAGGGGCTTTGCCTTTGTAATCTCTGATGACCGTGACTCCGTGGATAAGACTGTCATTCAGAAATACCGTACTGTGAATGGCCACGGCTGTGAAGTTAGGAAAGCCCCGCCAAAGCAAGAGATGGCTAGTGCTTCATCCAGCCAAAGAGGGCCACGTGGTTCTGGAAACCTTGGTGGTGGTCGTGGAGGTGGGTTCAGTGGGAATGACAAGTTTGGTTGTGGAGGAAACTTTAGTGGTCTTGGTGGCTTTTGGTGGCAGCCATGGTGGTGGCAGATATGGTGGGAGTGGGGATGGCTACAATGGATTTGTTAATGATGGAAGCCATATTGGAGGTGGTGGAAACTACAATGATTTTGGCACTTACAACAATCAGTCTTCAAATTTTGGACCCATGAAGGGAGGAAACTTTGGAGGCAGAAGCTCTGGCCCCTGTGGTGGTGGTGGTGGTGAATACTTTGCCAAACCATGAAACCAAGGTGGCTATGGCAGTTCCAGTAGCAGCAGTAGCTATGGCAGTGGCAGAAGATTTTAACTAGGAAAGAAAGCTTAGCAGGAGAGGACAGCCAGAGAAGTGACAGGGAAACTCCAGGTCACAACAGATTTGTGACCTCAGCCAAGCACAGTGGTGGCAGGGCCGAGCTGCTAGAAAGAAGACATGATTTAGACAAATACTCGTGTATGGGCAGAAAACTCTTGTGACTAATTGTATAACAGGTGACTTTAATTTCTGTTGTGTGGACAGTGTAAAGCATTCCAACAAAGGGTTTTAATGTAGATTTTTTTTTTTTTTTGGCACCCATGCTGTTGATTGCCAAATGTAATAGTCTGATCATGACGCTGGATAAATGTCCTTTTTTTTTAATATGCTGTGTAAAGTTAGTCTACTCTGAAGCCATCTTGGTAAATAAATTTCCCCCAACAGTGTGAAGTTAGAATTCCTTCAGGATGATGCCAGATTCTATTTGGAACTTATGTAAAACTTGCTTGGGTAGAGAAGCCACTGTCTTCAGAAACCTTGCTGTAGTTGAACTGATAGTTACTGCTGTGACCTGAAGCTCGCCATTAATAGGGATCACCCAAGCCAAATCATGGAATTATTGGTTACAAAAATGATTGTTGGCACATCCTATGCAATATACCTAAGTTGAATAATGGTAGTAGATAAAATTATAGATGGGAATGAAGCTTGTGTATCATCCATTATCATGTGTAATCATTAAATGATTTAATTCTCTTGGAAAAAAAAAAAAAAACTTCACATGCAATAACATTTATTTCATGCTCACCACAACCTTAGAAATTAAAAGTTGGTATTTTCTTCAATTTGTAGATGAAGAAATGAAGGACTGGAATCATTGGTGCAAGATCACACTGTGGAAAAGCGACAGAACCAAATTTCAAGCTCCAGCCTTTCCACTTCTAGGGAATGAACCACTAATATCTGCATTCTATAAAATCAAGTCTGTCAAGGTAGTTTGTGAAACGTAACACACAAATAAGTAATTAACATTTTTGGTGATAGCCTCTTTAGCCTCTTGTTCCTCTTTCTTCAACAGCCTAGATTTGAGATATTCTTGTTTTAGAGTATGGGGGTTGGAGTTGTGGGGGACAATGGACATCTATTCAACCTCTCTAAACATTTTTCTTGAAAAAAATAACTAGAAGCAATAAGGGAAAGCTAAATGATATCTCCCATTAAAAAATCTATTACTACACTCCACTGAATTTTAATGCTTGCTCTAAAAAATTATTGATATGCTCAATACCTTTCTTTTAATTTACCAAGTAGCTTCCAGAGAACTTAGGTGATTGAGGTAGATAATAAAAGAGGTAATAAGTGGTACATGAAAGGTGATGAAGTTTAAATTTAAGAACATATTTTTTAACCCTGTTAATGAATGTTGACTATTTCCAGGCTCTTTATTCAGTTTGTAGTGCAGGAACAAGATGGCAGCATTGCCAGCAATTCAAAATAGATATGAATTTAAAATGACATTATTTGATATATAGCCACAAACAAGGATCTTTGTTCCATTTTAATTATCTGTTTCCTATGTTTAATAACCTTAAATATTACCTTGATTCTATCCACCTTTGTTCTTGATTTATAATTTCCAAGCTTAAAGCTAGATTGAGACATTTTATTTTCACTCTTACATAGGTTTTTCTTTCTGGAAAATGTTTTTTATTGTAAAAACAGGTTTTTAACCTGTTTTAAACCCTGACACATACTAATCAATCTGCCTTCACACCATCTGCAGCCCCCTAAAAAGAAGCATAACTTTTCATCAAATATTGGCACACTAGTCATCCAACTAGATTTATAGAAATAATACAAAGCCATGTCAACAGGCTCTTGGGGTGTTCAATGGTTAAGTTACAGAAGTTGTAAAATAATACAATCATTAGATGATGATATAATATTATCTTATAAATATTTACCAATTAGTAACCCCATAAATTGATAATTGAAGAATTTATACTAGTGTACTATTTTCATATCAAATAATTATTTTAATAGGCATCAATGTTTTATGTAAAATTCTAATCTGAGAGCGTAATATAAACATGAAATTGTAATGTCATTGAAAATTAGAAATTCCAGTTGTACATAATTGCTCTCCTATCTATTACAATCGTTCTTTTTTTTCTTATCATTCTCAATTCTCACATGCAGGTTATATAAATTAGAGTTGCCAAGGAACAAATATCACTAACGCTTACAAATAAATAAATAAGCAATTAAATTAAATTAAATTAATGCAATAAAAGGAACGAAATAGAAATAAAAGGAAATACCTTTGGAAACTCAGTTTTGGAATTACACTGAAATGCCTACCATCTAATTCTCACTTCAATTTGCTATACTCTTTTTAATCCCTTTTAGTATAATGGCATAATTCAAGTTAAACTGTAAATTAAGACTATATAACAAAGGCAAAGCCAAGGTATTTAAGGTTTATGGATCAAAACTAAGAAATGCACAATAGAATATATAAATATTTCTATAACCATGTGATCAAGTAAAGAGAAAATTTCAAAGATTGAACAGGTGATATGCAGAGCAAACAATTCAGTCACAAGGGAAAGGGCCATCAGCTTGTACCTAGTTTGCATAAAAGCCATGTCATTGCATATTACAATGTTCCACAATATTCTGTCTATTTTATAAACAACCCATAGTTCTTTATATAAAACTTTGAATTCCAGTCCACTGCAAAATAAAATACTATCATTATTGAATTGATTTTTTCCAAAGACATCAAAAATATATATAACCTCCCTAAGACTTTGATATCAAAATATAGATAATTTTCCATTTTAAGCCACTTTTCATGGATAATTTCTGTGAGTTCAAATCAGTGGAAAAACTGTCTGGTTAACCAGCATCACACATTCATAATTTAAGAGGTAGAGTTATTGAGTTTGGCTTAATGTGTATTTTATATTAGAATAGTGTTAGCACATAATTTAGAACTGATATTAGCTTTTTATAATTAGGTGGCACTGCCTTATTTGATTATCTTTAAAGTATTTCAAAATTTAAGAGAAGGAATCTAAAACAAAGATTAGTTTAAATCTGAAAGCATGCTTTAAATAGAATTGCTCTATAGTAATATAAATTCATTTATGTATAAAAATGTATGTGCTTTAATATACATAAATATATTCTTTCTAAAGCCAAAGAAAAAGTGGTGTAGGGATACACATGAAATTCTTAATGATGGTTCCTTCTATGAAGAATGGGTATGTTTGTATATCTGTGAGTGGAGAAAGTTTCTACTTTTTTATTCTACTTTCTCTATTTTCATTTTTATATAAAAATATGTTTTTATGTATTACTCATATAATTTTCTCATAGAAGAACTTTGAGTGAAGAATTTATGGTAATCTCTGACAGGTCAGAATGCAAAGGCAGTGAAACCAACTTTCAGTCAATTCTACTATATACGTTTATAGAGGGTAGGGAATTTTTTATACGTGTGCATGCTCTCCTTGATGCCTAATTTATACAAAATAGGTTTTGATAACTGAACATACTTGAACAAACAAGTGAAGAAATAAGTACAAGTTAGTAGCAGGTAGTGATCAGAAAATCTAACCTTACAATGATCACAGCATAGATGCTGTGAAATGCAAAAATAAGGGACTGTGATTGGAGAACAGCACAGGGATTACTGCCCAGGAGCACGGCTCTAGTGCTCAGGGAGTTGAAATGGAAATAAAATCTTGAAGAAAACAGGAGAGGGACTCCGTCCTGGAAACAAAAAGCAAATTCTGTTCCTACAAGTCTTAAATGGATTTGGTAACTGAAGTTTGGTCATAATAAACAAGATCGAAAAAATATGCCTGTTAGCTAGATGACATCAAGGTTGATGCAGTGCTGAGTCTAGGGAGAAGAACCAAGTTCCTTTTTGTCTTTTTATTTCCAGAAAATGGCCTGGTCACAGGGTCTTTGTTCAATGTGAAGCCAGCCACCAGCAATTAAGCCATTGCAGGATACAGCAGAATTAGAAATTCAGAAAAGAAACAGATCTCCCCACCCAGCCCAATTCCCTCCATCTGTAAGATATATGTGGAACCAGTAGTAGAATAGTAGAGGCGAGGAAAGGTCATTCTAGCGGGGAGATTTTCATTTGTCATGTTTTCCAGTCTGCTAGAACAGTAGAAAAAAATATTTGATGTTTTTGGACACGTCCCAAATGTTGTCAGTATTTTCCCACTCCTACTGTTTCTGTAATTCAGGACTAATCATGTCTTGACAATATCATTTCAGTCTTGTGCCAAATGGCCTCCCTGAGTCCAGTCTATCCCTCCTCCAATCCATACGTTATACTGCTTCTAGACTCACATCTCAAAAATCTCAAATATCATTGCTTTTTTGAATTTCTCAATAACTTCCTATAACACACCAGAAGTTCAGTCTCTTAAGGCGTCACAGTAGATCTGAGTGGATTAAAATGTTGTAGCTATAATTTACTTATACACGGTGAAGTACAATAAAATCAGTAGATACCAAGTTTTTAAACACTGAGGCAGAAATAGGAAATAATGTGATTAATTCTAAGGAAAAAAGGTCTCCTAATGAAAGACTTGAAAAGAAAGATGACTATGATTGGAATAGAGATTGGAAAAAAAAAATGCTTAAGCAAAGATTAAGGCTGACTGAAGCAATGAGTTGAAAATATGTTCATTTTAAGGAAACAGAGCAGACAATATACTTAATTTGGAGACAGAATGATGGAGTATTTCATGTTTTGATTGAAAAAAATGGATATAACTTCTGAAAGAGTAGGAAGTTTCAATGAGCTTTTGCGATTAAGGCAAATTATGAAATCAGCATTCCACAATTCAAGTATAATCATGTGTCGTTTGATGATGAGGATATGTTCTGAGAAATGCGTCCTTAGACAATTTTGTCATTGTGCAAACTTCATAGAGTGTACCTACACAAACCTAGATGGTGCAGCCCTACTACACACCCAGTATATGGTATAGCCTATTAATCCTAGGCTACAAATCTGTACAGCAGGTTACTCTGCTACATACTGTAAGCAATTGGAACACAATAGTATTTATTCATCTAAACATATCTAAACATGAAAAATGAACAGTAAAAATATGGTAGAAAAGATAAAAAGTTGTACACCTGGACAGGGCACTTCCCATGAATGCAGCTACCAGGAATGGAGGTTGCCAGGGTGAGCAAGTGAGAGAGTGGAGAGTGAATGTGAAGGCCTCAGACATGGCCGTACAGCACTGTAGACTCTAGAAATACTATAAAGTCCATAAACACTCTACAAACACTCTATAAAAACAGGCTATGCTAAATTTATTTTAAAATATTCTTCTTTCTTCAATAATAAATTAACTATGGCTTACTGTAACTTTTTTGCTTTATACATTTTAATGTTTTAAACTTTTTGACTCTTTTGTAATAACACTTAGCTTAAAAAACACATTGTACACCTGTATAAAAATATTTTCTTTATTTATATCCTTATTCTATAAGCTTTTGTCCTTTTTTAATTTTTTTTACTTTTTATACTTTTTTATTAAAAACTAAGACATAGGCCTGGTGCAGTGGCTCACACCTGTAATCACAGCATTTTGGGAGGCCAAGGTGGATGGATCGCCTGAAGTCAGGGGTTCAAGACTAGCCTGGCCAACATGGTGAAATCCCATCTCTACTGCAAATATAATAATTAGCCAAGCATGGTGGCATGCATCTGTAATTCCAGCTACTCAGGAGACTGAAACAGGAGAATTGCTTGACCCCGGTAGGAGGGGGTTGCAGTGAGCCAAGATTGCACCACTGCACTCCAGCCTGGGTGACACAACCAGACTCTATCTCAAAAAGAAAACCAAAAACTACGATATAAAGACACACATTAGCCTAGGCCTACACAGGGCAAGGCTCATCAATATCACTGTCTTCCAGCTCCATATTTTGTCCCACTGGCAAGTATTCAGTGGTAACAACATGCATGGAGCTGTCATCTGTAATGACAATGTGTTCTTCTGTAATACTTCCAGAAGGACTTGCTGTTTTGCAGGCTGTTTACAGTTACCTGAGGCTGTTTTAGAGTTAACTTTTTTTTTTTTAAGTAGAAAGAGAACACTGTAAGATAATAGCAAAAAGTCTCGTATAATAAATACATAGTCGTTAATTAGAATTATCAAGTGTTTTGTATTGTACATAATTGTATGTGCTATACTTTTATATGACTGGCAGTGCAGTAGGTGTGTTTACACAAGCATCACCACAAAAATGTGATTACTGCCTTGTGCTATAATATTACAATGGCTATGACATCACTAGCAATAGAAATTTTTCAACTCCATTCATTATAACCTTAGAGTACCACTGTTGTATATGCAATCCATCCTTGACCAAAATATTGTTATAAATGGTGCATGGCTGTATTCAATCAAGTTTCAATTGTATCTTGAGTTGGCCAGAATATTTCAAGGCAGTGGATTCAGTTTATTTCAATCTAACTAGACAGACTTACATAGATACAATAAAGTGAACGTCTGGTTTAAAAAATAATAAACATGCCTATTACTGAAAGGCATTAGATTGGGGTAGAGTAGATAATAGGATTGTAGTCCTTGCCCCTACATGTAATAAAGGTATATGTTCCTAGTTCAAGTACTTTCCTTCAGGATGGATGTGACTCGTGGAAGACATGACGTTAGTGAGTGTTGAATTGTAATTTTGCCATCAGTGAAACTCCATCTTTAGATTCTAGCACAAAAGGTCCCAATTGAGGCTCGAAACTAATGAAAACCAGCAAAATACATGCTACAACAATCACACCCCATGTTCTCACTTTCTGTTATTTTCATTTTTCATTACTAGCACCTGGAGATGAGGGTTGTTTCCTACTGACCTACTATTCAGTGGCACTTATTAAAAGCTAGTGCTGCCTGGGCACAGTGGCTCACACCTGTAATCCCAGAACCTTGGGAGACCGAGGCAAGAGGATTGCTTGAGTTCAGGAGCTCAAGACCAGTCTTGGCAACATAGGAAGACCCTGTGTCTACTAAAAATTTAAAAAATTAACCAGGCTTGCAGTGAGCCAAGATTGCGCCATTGCACTCCAGCGTGGGTAGCAAGAGTGAAACTCCATCTCAAAAAAAAAAAAAAAAAAATTAACCAGGCATGGTGGCATATGCCTGAAGTCCCAGCTACTCAGGAGGCTGAGGTGGGAGGACTGCTCAAGCCCGGGAGGTAGAGGCCGCAGTGAGCCATGATCAGGTCACTTCAATTCATCTTGGGCAACAGAGCAAGACCTCTGTCAAAAAACAAACAAACAAACAAACAAAAAAAGTACCTAATGGTTAATGACTCAACTGTTTATTAAAGGTAAAAATCTTTAGAAAAAAATATGTGATATTAAACACTCTGAACTTAGCACTCTTTGATGATAATATGGTAGCCATTTTTGCTTTTTTATCGTACTACTTAGAATAATATGTAATATAGATCACATAAAAACATAAAAATCATATAGAAATCCTACTACTTAGGATCATATATGAATCATGTTTACCTTTCCTTTCTTTCATAGCTAGTATAGTGTGGTATTTAAGACTGTGGACTCTAAAATCAGAACAAATGAGATCCAATCTTAGCTCTGTTATTTTCTGGCTATGTAATAACATGGCCCAGTTATTTAACTTCTCTACTTTCAGTTTTCACATTTCTAAAGCGAGAGTAATAAAGAATTCTACCTTATAGTTTACATGGATGAGTAAATGAGTCAGTATCTGAACAAAGATTCAGACATTGCCAGAGATATGACATAAGAGCTCTCAAGGTTAAAAAAAAAAATCACAAAATGTAATTTTAAGCTATCCTCTATTGATATGTAATTATTTCTATTGTCCCTTCTGGGGAAACAGAGATCATCAATAAACTCCACACTGCTACGTGGTCAAGCCCAAGTCTTCTTGTTACTTAACTCACCAGCACTGGGAAACACTCTCTTTACTTGGCTTCCATTACGTGCTTCCCTCCTGGTTCTCCTCCTTCCAAAGCATCCCTTGGTTTTCTGCTTATTCCACCTTTTCTCAGCTATACAGGAAACTACCATCAGGTTCAGTGCCTCCTCTTATATCTTTATATAATTTCACCAATATAATGATTTATGAATACATTGTTAAGTGATGTTTCCTACATTTAAATCTCCCAGACAGGACTGTCCCTTGAACCCAAAATGCCTATATCCAATTACCTAGCAAAAAGCACCACATAAATGGCTAAGAGATAGCCCACCTTCAAAATCTTCCAAAGTGAAAGTTGGATCTTGCCCCATACCTGTTTTGCTGCAGTCTTTCTGATCTTATTTTACAGCAATGCTAACCTCTTAGTAGTTTAGGATAAAAGTCTTGAAAATATCCTGGGTTCCTCTTTTCTCTAGGGACAGATGTCTAGTCCGTCAGTAAATTTTGTTGCTCCCACCTTCAATCCATATCCTAAATATGAGCACTCCACGGCATGTGTACAGCAACCATTTTGGTCTAGACCTGCATCATCTCTTACCTGGATTACTTCATCGATTTCAAATTGGCCTCCCAACTTTTACCCTTCCCCCAATAGTCAGAAGCTCAGTGGCCAAATGGATGCTTCTAAAATTTAACTCCAATCATGTGGCTCTTCTGCTCAAAATCCTTGTCACTCACAGTAAACATGAAAGCCTTTCCAGGGTCCCACAAGAAAGGGTTCTATCTGACCAGATCCTGTTACTTCTCTATCTCACCTGCTCCTCTCCTAATAGCTAATAAACAATAACAGTGATAGTCCCTTTCATACCTAAAAAGAATAGAGTGAGCAACACAAGCAATACATCTATAATAGAGTGAGAGGATCAAAAATTCTGTGTCTTACATGATTAAACAACTTGAGCCATTCACAAATGGACATTTGGAAAATACGTAAGAATTTTATTCCCCTCTTTCAATGGCCTTTTCTATTTTCTAAAAGGCCACATATGGGAGAATACATGAAAATGACTTTGAAAAAGTTACTAAAGATTTTATTTTGTCTGTCTTTTACTAACTTTGCAGAAAACAAGATGAATATAGGAAGGAAGGAGGGGGAGGGAGAGAGGGAGGGAGGAAGGAAGGAAAAACGGGTGAGACAGAGAAGGAAAGAAAGAGAGACGGAAGGAAGATTAAGATGGCGCGGAAGAAGCCAGGTGCGGTGGTTCATGCCTGTGATCCCTGCACTTTGGGAGGCTGAGGCAGGTGGAACACTTGAAGCCAAGAGTTTGAGATCAACTTTACAAACATGGCAAAACCCCAGCTCTACAAAAAATACAAAAAAATTAGCCAGGCATGGTACTGCACGCCTTTAGTCCTAGCTACTCTGGAGGCTGAGGTGGGAGGATCATCTGAGCCTGGGAGAGCGAGGGCAGTGATCTGTGATTATTGGACTGCCCTCCAGCCTGGGTGCAGAGTGAGACCATGTTCAAGAAAAAAAAAAAAAAGAGGAGAAGAAAGAGAGGAAGGAAAGGAAGCAAAAGGCAACAATTCATTTCAAAATAAATTTAACTAATATAGATATCCTAAATATATGTAAAACCACATGTACATTAAACCAAGTTGCAAAACATGTGAAATAATATCAAATATTTCAATATTGATACCTACTGACATAATACAAGAGTTCCCTAACTAAAGAATTCTGATTATGATTGTCACAGTAACTATTCTGAAATAATTTATCTATAGAGAACTTAAATACAGCTTGCTGATGTACACTTTCACTGAGAAATGATTTTGATTCAGAACCCCATATATTTCACATTCATACGCAAATTTACAGCTACTGATGGAATTGTTTTCTTTGGTTTGAGATGAAGAGCAATACTGTCCAACTGCCATACCTGCAGGTTATTAATTAACTTCACATTCACCATTATTAAAATATTTTATTACCCATGATTGAATGCAGTAATGAAAAATAACTACTTGTCACAAGCAAACATTATCAAAAGTGCAGTAGGGCAATGAGGGCCACATAACCAAAGATGCAATCCATTTGTCATTGCATTGAAGAATCCAATAAAGCTAGAGACATGCAATAGTATAACTCAATAACTCTTGGTTTATTTGTGGGGGAGAAGGAGAAACTGAGGAAAACGATACTATTGTAATATTATTTATCTTTAGGTGCTCAAATAGTTCTTGCAATACTTAACATGTATGGAAATAGAATCTTTCATTTGTGGAAAATATATAAAATAAAGATAAATTTTTTAAAAGTCACATATTCTAATAAAATATACTAAGGGAATTAGTTCTGGCCATAAGATAAATTGATCACATAAATCTCCAGAAAAATATATTAATAGCTACAGTAAATTCAATAAAACAAAATTAGCAGCTTTATGCTTCGGGGCACATTCAACTTCTCTTACAGATCCCAATTTCCAGACACCATTTTAGCTCAATGCCCTCTTTCTCTGCTAAAAAAGCATTTCGTTTTTAAGAAATACATTTTTTTCTCAGATAAGGAATCTTTGTATTAGAAATGTACAAGGGTTTTAAATTATCATTTGGACAAATAACTAGAGAAAAATTTACCTTTATTTGCCTTCCTATCATTTGTAGTTTTAAAAAACACCCAAACAAAAATAATGTTTTTAATTCTGAGAGTAATATTTCCATATGCATGTTCAGTAAATAAAATATTATAATGAAGATATTCTGTAAACTGTAA
Source organism: Cebus imitator (assembly GCF_001604975.1). Lineage (NCBI taxonomy): Eukaryota > Metazoa > Chordata > Mammalia > Primates > Cebidae > Cebus > Cebus imitator. The sequence continues at coordinate 1,407,635 of NW_016107456.1, forward strand.
AGTAATAAAATGTAAGGCAATATTGTCATTTTATTTGCAAGGAAACATTTAAGAAAGAGACTTTGTAATGTAAGTTGGCCAACAAAATATTACTAACTGTCCTAAAATAAAAGTTTTGATTAACAGAACTTTGACATTTTCAAAAAATACTCTTTTGTTGATATATTAAACCACCCAAACTGCTTTCAAAGTAGTCAAATTTACTTTGCTCAGCAAATATCATAGTTATATCTTAGTATAATATTGTTATTAATTTATTATTCAAAAGCTTATTTAAGTTGTTAAACAGCTAATCTTTAGAATACTTGACACATAAGATCCACATTATTTTTCTTCTAAAATAAGAATAGAATGTATGTCTTCTCACAATGTTAAAGTGGGGTAATATCAGTTCTTAAGATGCATACTGCAAAAGACTGAGACAGGAGAATTGCTTTTGCTTGATCCGGGGAGGCAGAGGTTGCAGTGAGCCAAGATTCAGCCATCGCAATCTAGCCTGAGGAACAGAGAGAGACTCAGTCTCAAAAAAATAAAAAAGGTGCATACTGAGGAGAAGCATACAAGTTTTTCAGAAGCCAACCAGATTCAAGATATATGTCAAGTTACATTCGTTTTTCCAATTATGTGAAGACAAATTAATTGTCACAGTGTTAGAGAAAAGCAAATCACCTTAGTCTCCTCAGAAATACCATGTGTAGCCAAAAAATAAATTAATTAATTAAATAAAATCTTAAAACCACCCACTCTTTTGTTAGTCCCTGTGTCTCCTGTACAGATACTATGCTTAAGGTCCTGTGTACTGACTGAAGTCTGGTGTGCCCAGAGTAAAAACACTTTCTTATCCTTCTCTATCTCTGAAAAGCTACAATATTCATCACCCTGGAAGGAACAGATATTTCAAGGGGAAACAGTAATTTGGAAAGACAGTTTGGATAACAGAACAGGGAGTCATTTTGTTTTTCTTGAGTCTCATTCAATATGGCTTAGAACTCAGGGAGTCCAGGTAAGTTGAGGCTCTTCTTTGGTGAAGGGATGAAAGACTTTGCAGGAAGCCAAGGACTGCGGTCGGAATATTCTCAGTCAAGAACCTCAAGGAATTGTTGCATGCTTTTATATTTTCTTGTCTTCTCCAAACATTTAGTTTAGTCTTACTGAAATATTTTCAGCTGGCCTATACTTCGTTAAAAAAATTAAGAGAGCCGGGCATGGCGGCTCACACCTGTAATTCCAGCACTTTAGGAGGCTAAGACGGGCAGATCTTCTGAAGTCAGGAGTTCGAGACAATCTGGCCAACATAGTGAAACCTCACCTCTACTAAAAATACAAAATGAGGGGGGTGTGGTGGCACACACCTGTATTCCCCACTACTCGGAGGGCTGAAACAAGAATCGCCCGAACCCAGGAGGCAGACGCTGCAATGAGTTAAGATCATGCAACTGCACTCCAGCCTGGGCAACAAGAGCAAAACTTCATCTCAAAAAAAACAAAAACGGTATTAAAAGAATGTCTTCCCAACCTCCTCCTCTTAGGCCAGAGGTTAAATAGAAGAAGCAACCTTCCTGAAATCAAGATAATAGTGACAGTGGTAATATTCTTAAAAACAAATAAATGTTTTTCAAGTCGGAGTAGTGTGGGGACATGACCAGAATCTTTCTTCTGCACAAGAAAATATTTCCTCTATTGCCAACCTTAAAGGACCAGCATAATTTGTTATTTAAAAAATCAGTGGGCTTGCTCTCCGTTGGAGAAACAAGTATTTTAAGCAGGAGATTTTTTTTCGGTTTTCAGTTTTTGGGGGTTTTTTGGCTTTAGTTTTTTTCATAAGATCTTCATTCTAGATAGCAAGCTAATAACTAGAAGAACTGAATGAAAATTTTTCCTACATTTTAGAAGCAATCTTTCATGGATTGGCTTGTGATTAGGACCTGCTTAAAAATGATATTTACAGATTCAGGACAACATCCAATCCGTCAGAAAACACTTTAGTTCTACCTTTACCATATACTTGAAGTCCAGCCACTTCTCAACAGCTCCCCTGGTATTACCTTGGTAATCTGCAGCAAAGGCCTCCTAACTCATTCGCCTTGTTATGCCCTTATCCCCTGCAGTCTATCTTCAGCCCAGCAGCCAGAACGATCATTTCAGTATAAGCCACATCATGCCACTCTGATGAAATACCCAGAAATGTTTTTTCACATTAATCTTGGAAAATTCCTTTTGTGGCCTCAGAGCATATATAATCTACACTCCTTTCCCCACCTTTTACATCTACGAATCCTTTCCCCACTCTCTTGATTACTTTATTCATTCAGCTCCAGCCACCATGACTTCTGCATACTTGCTGCAATAGCAAATGTGCTTCCAGCAGCATGCCTTTTGTACTAATTGTTCCTTCTGCCTAGAAAAAAGAAAAAACAAAAACAAAAGCAAAACCCTCTTCTCCAATGTATCTGTAAAGCTTCTTCAAATTTTTGATTGTAAAATTCCTCCTTCAAATTTTTTTTTTTTTTTTGAGACGGAGTTTCACTCATGTTACCCAGGCTAGAGTGCAATGGCACGATCTCGGCTCACCGCAACCTCTGCCTCCTGGGTTCAGGCAATTCTCCTGCCTCAGCCTCCTGAGTAGCTGGGATTACAGGCACGCACCAACATGCCCAGCTAATTTTTTGTATTTTTAGTAGAGACGGGGTTTCACCATGTTGACCAGGATGGTCTTGATCTCTTGACCTCGTGATCCACCTGCCTCGGCCTCCCAAAGTGCTGGGATTACAGCCTTCAAATTTTTGATTGCCACCTTAACGAAGCTTACCTCAACCAAAGTACTTAAAATTGCAACTCTCCTTACCCACATCCAAACTCCCTAACTTGCTCTAATTTTATATTTTCTAAGTTACGTGTATTTTTCTAATATGCAGTATAGCTTACTTATACATTATGCTCAGTTTTATCACCTATGATCTGCATTCTCCACTATAAGTTCATGAGTGAAGAAATTTTTGTTTTGTTTACGACTACATCTAAAGCATTTGGAACAGCGTCAAACATATAACAAACACTCAGTAAATTATTGCTCTAAAAAAACTATAGAACCAGCAGATACATGATCACCACAATCCTAACAAAGAATTCTACAACTGCTGCGTAGAGGAGGTGGTCTCATTCATTATTTTAATCCATATTAATCGAGCCTTTCTAGGATCCCAACAGAGTCCTAAGTGCTGGGAATATAATGAAGTAAAAAAGCTAACATGGTCCCTAACTACATACGCCCATGCAGGAGACACAAAAAAATTTAAAAATCTGAAAAGTAAGCTTAATTTGTTATAATACAGCCATAGGCAGGTATACCAGTGCTCAAGGGAGATTTGACTTAGGGAAGAATGCCAAACAGGCTTACCTAAGGAAGTCACAACTGAGCTGAATTCTGACTATACTAGTTTCACCTGGAGCTCACCAATGTGAAAAATACCATTTTTAAAAGTTGCTAATTATTTTTAAAGAACATTTTAACATTTCGTATATGCAAATACATAAATTCATCTAAGTACAGAAGAAAATAATAGAAAGGAAAAACATAAAATGTATAGGTATAATCTTCAAGTTATGTACATACATAAATAAAGCCCTGAAATTTTTCCTCAGAGACATTAAGTCTTTGATAAATGGGAAGATTTACCATGAGTTTGGAAGAGGGGATCAATTACTGTGGTTCTTTTTAAAATAGTCTATATTTCCAATACAATTATGTTATTTATTTATGATAATTTTTTTAATTATAAACTTTACCTGAAAGAATAAGAGGCAATAATAGATAAGAAAATTTGGAAAATAAAGAATAATGAGGAGGGACATGCATTTCTGGAAATTGAAAAAATCATAAGCTATAAAATAATTAAAATTGGGCTATATAAGACAACACAGTATAATCAATCAGTATAATCATAACCTCTTACAATATCAGAGTTAACAGGCAAATTAATAGAATATAGTAAACTGCCATAAAATAGACTCTAACGGTGAGAAACATTGATTTCCTGTTGAAGGAACTATCACAAACCAGTGGAGAAGGAATGTAGTAAACAATAAATAATGTTAATGCCATAAACCAAAATCACTTGCAAATAGACACAAAAGTGACTATTTCAATAAATTATTTTAAATATTTTAAATATTTATTGAAATAGTCACTTTTGTGTCTATTTGAAACTGATTTAAAGAAATATTTACTGCTAATTTGAAAGCAATTTGTTAATCATTTAAAAAAAGCCATTATTAAAGAAAATGTTGATAGATCTGATAAAAAATAATTAAACCCAAATGTCAAAAAGAACATAAATTAACATAATTTTTTTTTAATTGGAAGGTTATTTTTTAATGCCAAGGTTAATGTTGTATTCTCTCTCTCTCTCACACACACACAAGCACACACACACTCTTAAATGTGAAAAATAAGGAAATCTAATAATGAATCAGCAATTAAACAAAAAAGTAACAAAATATAGTTGTTTAATGAATATATAGAGTATTCCATTTCTGTAGTTATTACAGCAATTAAAGAAACATGCTTTAACATGTGGAAAATATTTTTTAAATATGATTTTGTGTTGATATGTTGGTACAGAGTATAAATTGGTTTGAACATCTGGAAAGCATTCAACAGTTTGTATCAAAATACTTACAAGTCCCTATATAATTTGACTTAATAATTCTTATTCTGATATATTTCCTAAGTATATCATCACACATTTGGACATAAAAATATGTTAAAAATATCTTCATTATAATCTTGTGTACAGAAGAAGATAATGTAAATAAGTCAAAATCTCCATTATCAGAAAATAGTTAATTATGGCACCTGTATATAAAAGACTATTTTAGTCAGTATAAACAGATGTTTGAAAGATTTTCATGACATGAGAAAAATTTCACACTATAATATCAAGCTGGAAAATCACTATTTTCTTTTTCTGAGATGGAGTCTCCCTCTGTTGCCCAGGCTGGAGTGCAATGGTGTGAGGTCAGCTCACTGCAACCTCCGCCTCTGGGTTCAAGTGATTCTCCTGCCTCAGCCTCCCAAGTAGCTGGGATTACAGGCACGTGCCACCATGTCCAGCTAATTTTTGCATTTTTAGCAGAGACAGGGTTTTGCCACATCCAGCATGTCTGCCATGTCCAGCAGAGACGGGGTTTTGCCATGTCTCTTAACTCCTGAGATCAAGCAATCTGGCCATCTTGGCTTCCCAAAGTGCTGGGATTACAAGCATGAGCCACTGTGGCTGGCCTGAAAATCCTTATTTTAATTGTACTTAGAATTTGATCAAAATTTGGGCATAAAAAAAATACTAACAGGAAATATACAAAAATGCAAATATGTTATGATGGCTATATTTTGTGAGTATAAAGGTTTTTTTTTTAATTTTTACTTAATTTGTTCCCCATTTTCTAAAACTGGCCTCTATTCCTGTAATAAGCATGTACACTATAGCTGAACATGGCTTCTCTGAAAGCCATCTTCTTATGCCAATCGCATAAGACATATTCACGTTTTCTTATTTTCTGCTAGTTTACAATTATTAAAATGTGACTCCGGGATGCAGAATTACTTTAAATTTTATTTAAATGACAAAACAAGTATTTTGCCACTACAAATACTACAATAAAATTGATATTTTTTGTTGGAGTATTTATTGTCGACATGGATGAGTTTTATGATTTATAAATAATAATTTTAGAACCATTAGTACATTCAATAAACTTTTTTCATAGTTCATTTCTTCCTCCAACTCTATCAAGTAAAAGATGTTCAAAATAACAAGTCTAACCAAAGTATTATTTACTCTTTTAAACTTCATACTTCTATAAGTCACCAATTTATTGGGATACATTTAGTAAAATAATGCAAATTTGAATTATAAATGAAACTTATGAATTTTAAAGAACATTTAAATTACAGACATACAGATCTACACAACACAAAACTACTTTATAAGTAGCCAGAGAAGTGAACATAATACTAATTAATTTGCTTACATTCGAATGCAAATTAAAACTAGAGTTTCTTTACATCACCGTTTTTGTTTTATCTAGCAAGATCAGACTGATAAGAAATAAGCATCATTCTTTTGAAATGTGATATTACTTTTGAAAAACAAATATTGCAATAGTAAATTATATAGAACACTTTGGTGAAATCATTTGTGAGGTTATCTTTCCTGTTCCCGTATGCCCCTTGTCCTCAAAAATCCAAATATTTTACTCTTTGATCAAGTTCACACACATTAAAATGAAGGTAATCATTCAGTTCAAATATTCCCCCCTTCTCCTCAGCCATTAACTCTTTTCCTTCTAATGTTTTAGCTTGCATAACAGCAAAATGGATTGAAAGAGCATCACTGCCTCTTCTAATCTAAATTTCAGTTCCCTAATTGCTAGTTAGAAGCCTTCCTTTGATATTTTTTAAGAATCTGTTTCATGGAAGTAAATTTGGAAGCACAATTTTTTATACATTACAGTCTTTTGAAAGATTGATTCAACAGACCTTCACATTTCTTTATTCTCATAGATGCTAGTTTAGAAACCGGCCATTTAATTTTTTTTTTTTTTTTTTACGGTATATATTGGTACGAGTTATTTAGGTTTGCCCATCTGATTTTTATTCCAAATCTATTTCCCCTGAATAGTCAAAACTACTGGAGTAAAACATTTATTACTCCCTATTTTTGTTAGCTCTCAATCCTGTAGTTATGCATCACTTCTTTGAATTTCTCTCATTAAGATTAAAACACATACATGTTTTCATCTTATAAATATGTTTCATGTCATATCCTATTGGAATAGCTCGGATGATATTCATAAATGAATTTATCTTCGCAGTGCTTTTGCTCCCTTTTTTGTTTTTCTCTATTTCTCTTACTTAACTCAGCAACTTCAAAATGCAGAAATGATTGGATTTTCATTAATTCTGTTAAATAGGTTCATACACATTACAATGAGCAGCTATCACTTAGAAAATGTCAATAACCTTAGAAGTCACACCATGCTGATTCGCTTCCAGTGAAGCATGGAAAAAACTATTACTCCAGATTTATTAGCTATGCATATTGGGAAGATTCAAAAACAATTAATCTTTTGAATGTGGACAAGAGCCATGAGGAGTATGGAAAGGGCACTATGTTGAAAGTAGGAGCTGCTTCTAAACATGGCTCTGATCAGCCCTGTGAGCCCTGATAGGTCAGTAACATTCCCTGGACCTCTGTTTCATCTGTGAAAACAATATTTGGTCCCAATTTCACACTTTCTATTGTCAAAGAAATATACTTAAAAATAAAATCTTCTCCCAATCCAGAAAACTGCTCCAATAAGATAGAAAAGAAAACATAATTTTACTATTGAAAAGCATTAAACCAGAACGTGATGTACATCACAATAATTGCTAACAGATTGCAAAAACAGAAAGAAATCTCATTTTTATATAGCCAAGCAGATACAACCAGTTACATACATGTTCTCAAGTTAAACAGTAACTAATCCTCAAATTAAAGAAGTTGACAACCCCATTGTGACATATGTGACCACACATAGTTTGTCCTGGATTCTTGGTCCTTGGGCTGGCCATCTGTGTTTGCTGATTGGATTTATCCAAAGGAAAAATAAACTTCTCATATCTTTATGAAAAGTGGTCATTTTTCAACACGGAGTGAGATGCCCACCGATGTTAGGTTCTTACCCTCCCACAGAAAAGTTGGAGTACCTTTGTAACTGGAGACCTCAGCTTTAAAAATATATTTTTAATCACCTATTCTCTTTTTCTTCCTTTCCTTCCCTCACCCCTTTATTCCTTACCTCTCTAGACACTCCCCTCCAGCAATGCACACTCACTTATTTTCTTCCTTAAGAAGCTCAAAAGGCTAATCTTTTGAAACAAGGCATGGAGCCCTAATTGTATAATTCCCTTTAGGAGGAGTGGTGAACAATAAATCCACCACCATTGGGCTAAAGTCAAGATAATGCCAACCAGATCCTCAGATGGATGAGTACTCAAGATAGCCATCAGAAAAATACACTCAGACCTTGCCGTCTGCACCACTCCTGCAGGTCTCCCATATCCAGTCTCCCTTTTAAAACCTTATGATAAACTTTAAAATTTGAGATGGTCTTTGTGACTTGAGTTCACCATCTTCACAAGCACTCTGGCATTTGATTCAAATCAATATTTCCCTCCACCAAACCTTGTCTCTCAAGACTGGCTTTTGAGTGGTGGGCTGCTGGGCTTAGGTCCAGTTACACTTTCTTCCTTAAGGATGATTACATTTTCAAGAGATGGTTCTCAGATCTTTGAGAAGAACATTCCTGGGTCCTGAAGCTGCCAGGGCTTCTTTAGCTTTTTAAAATTGAAATACATTTTTAAAGAAAGAGAAAGAATATAAAAGTTGTCTAAATTAAATTATCTGAGAAAAAAAGAGTGGGAAGAAGTTTTTTTCCTTATTTTCAACAGAAAGTATTGAATCTCTTATTTTTAATTTGAATTTGTCCCTACAGTATAAAATCTCAACATTGTAAATAAGTACAAGTCAGTCTAAGCAAGTAGAGGAATTACTCCTTGAATCGCTAAATACACTGATGTTTATTTCAAAAACTGCTATCTCACAGAGAATATATCACCATTCAGAAGGGTGATCTGAATATCACTTAAGAATGTGAGTAGGATATCATGTACCAGCTAATATAAATTATTAATTTTGAATAATTCCTTGACACTTTGTAAGTGGAGTTATGCTTATAATTTTTTCTCAGGGTCCCTGGAAAGGGATAAAGCACTGTTTGGAGCAGGAGGGTGGCAAATGGAGTGTTCAGTGCAGATCAGACCTCTAAATGCCTCGGTCCAGGGCTCAGCCTTCAGACAACTTTTATTCTCTAACTAGACTCCAGGATCCAGGCTTTAAATGTTTTCTATATTTTAATGATTCTCAAATTTACATCTCTTCTCTGACCCCAATTTCTACCCTGTGAAGTCTCATAAATCCAACTGCCTGAACAATATTTCTACTCTTAACGGTGCAAAGGCAAGCACCTCAGTGCCTTCCACTCCCGTTCTAAGGCACATATGCATCATAGGAAACAGCAACACCACTCCTCCAGCCATGCAGAGCAAAGGCTTATGAATCACACCTCCCCTGCCAACTCACCAGTGAGTTCTAGTAGGTTCTTGCAAAAGTAATTGCAGTTTTGGCCATTGAAAGTACTGGCAAAACCATAACAGTTTTAATCTACATTTAAAATATAATTGAAATTCAGTCACGTCTCATTGACTCACCACTACCACTCAGATCCAAGCTGACGTAATCTCTTCATAAAATCACCCACTCCTCCCAGTATCAAGGTGACCTTTTAAAACGTAAATCAGATCCTGTCACTTCCCTGCTGAAGATCATTGCATTAGTCTGTTCTCAGGCTGCTAATAAAGACACACCCAAGACTGGGTAATTTATAAGGAAAAAGAGGTTTCATGGACTCACAATTCCATGAGGCTGGGGAGGCCTCACAATCACGGCAGAGGTGAATGAGGAACAAAGTCACTTCTTACATGGCAGCAGGCAAGAAAGTGTATGCAGGGGAACCGCCCTGTGTAAAACCATCAGAATCTCACGAGACTTATTCACTATCACGAGAACAGCACAGGAAAAACAACCCCCATGATTCGATTACCTCCCACTGGGTCCCTCCCATGACATGTGAGGATTGTGGGAACTACAATTCAATATGAGATTTGGATGGGGACACAACCAAACCATATCAATCACCTAATAGCTTCCCATCAAAGTTCTTGCTAAGTGAAACAAAGCAGTCACAAAAAGACAAATACTGTATGATTCATATGAGGCATCTAATGTAGTTAAATGCATAGAAACAGAAAGTAAATTGCTTGTGACCAGGGGAATAGGGGGGAGTTGTTTTACAAAGTGAAAAAATTCCAGAGATCTATTTCACAGTGATGTGAATGTACTTAATACAGCTGAACTGTACACCAAAAATGGTTAAGATTGTAAAGTATATGTTTTGTGCTTTTTACCACAATAATAACATAAGCTTTTGCCAGGGTCTATAATGTCCTAAGGACATGTATATCTGTGTTTAAGAGAAAAACCTCTGGAATGGTGATGAGATAGAAAAAAATAAAATACACTAGAGTAAGAGTCTAGCAATGGCAGATCAATTATGAAAGGTCCAGTGTAGTGACAAGACCATCAGAAGGAGGGTTAGAGGGAGGAAGGGTAGAGGAAGAACAGGAGGGGCCACTCTAATTCTAGAGTAGCCAGTAGTCATTTTAAAGCTCCATAGGCTTTTAATTAATCATAGATCTTCATTAATAATGCTGGTAGTATTTAGTTAGATCTATGTTCCCTTCTAAAACCTTAAGAAAAAGAATGGATCTATTACTCACTTTTCATTGATGAAACAAACCACAGATTTATTTGGAAGAACAATGTGATAATACACAGCAATGTGTCCTTTAGACAGAAAATGCTACTCAGCCTCTGAGGAAGTATATAGTAACTTGTTTCTAAGATTTGTTTTATTTTTCACAATATTCAGGAGCTTTCTTTTCAAAAAAAAAAAAAGATGGGCTATTGTTTGGTTTAAGTACAGAAGTATGCGCTTAATAAATGTTGATATCTTATAAAGTTTTAAAAATACAGGTATTTTGTTCTAATTTTGATGGTGTGCAATTTTGTACAAGGGAATTTTTGTGCCTGTTCTGTACTGTCACTTTAGTGACCTTTCTACTCCTCTTAAAAGCTTCATGGAACCTTTGAGGAAAGAAGGCGGCACTCACAGTAGACTGTTTAACATATGTAAAGAAACATATTTAGTTTAAGTTGAGATAAATTTCATGTAAATCACATCACTACAACCCCAACATGTACACCTTGACACTCAACCATGCCTGCAACAAGAAAAAAATACTGTAGTCAGAAGAAATGCTTTATTACATGTTCTGTGTACTTTAAGGTGCTGACGATTTAATAATTCTGCTGCCTCAGAAGTAGGTTAACTTCTTAAAGTTGTGTAAATGTTACTGATTATTTCTGTTGCTTTTTCATACAATTAACATAAACTTGATCTATGTTGGTAATTTTAAAAAAAACACACACAAAGGATCTTAGGCAGCATTAAAAATGCTGATCTGCAATTTGCTCCCAGGAATGCAGAAGCTCATTCTCACATACCCTGAGGGTGAGCAAGTTTAGTACATTTTAATAAACTCACAAGTTAAATTCTGTAAAAGAGAACCATTAGAAATTAATGTTAAACTCCAAACAGGTTTGGGTGTACCATATTAGATCGTAAGTGATATGCAAATGCTTGTTTTTAGCAAATCCCCAGTGTCACAGTTTATAAAACGATTTTCAAATGTTAGGCACCTGAAAGAAGTATTCACAAAACTACTCAATTACAGTTGAACTGGAAACAAGGAATAAGAATATGAAATTTCTAAAGTCTGTGATGCAAGGTATAGTTCTTAAAACCAAAGGTACGTAAAATCATCTAAGGAGGAGCTGAAACATAGCAAGGACTGGTGACTGGATCCCAGAAACTCTTTTTTAATTGTTCTGAGACTGGGCTGCTGATTTAGAGACTGACTCAATTATGATTACATTATAAGGCCAGAATACTCAGACTTTGGTGTTGCATACCTATCCTTCTCACAACAACACACAAAACCCACACTAAGGACAGAAAATACCTCGGTTATTCCACTTTTTCCAATATCTTATGATAATATTGTCTAATCAGAGTCCTTTGTAAATTCAGTGATGAAAAGCATTGGGACTTAACCAATGAATACTCTGGGGGAAGGGGGAAAGATCTGGAACTAAAAGGAGAAGGCACAAATTCTGGGATAAAATGCTGAAAAAATTTGATGTCAAACTGATTTTGGCCTTACCTTCTAGACATTTCCCAATGGATGAGTGCACTTGTCCAGCTCCAGTATGTTGGCAATTCTCTGCAATCTCCAGGTAACAGGGGTGGTAGTTAAGAGACAACCCCTTTGCCTTCTCTCTACAAACTGTTTTGTCCCTGAATGAAATGAACCCCAGGTTGTGCTAATTTCAGATGGACACTTAGAAATGGATATAGAAATGAATTCACTTAATTCTTGAGGTGAAGAGAGAAAACATATACTTCAGATAAACTAAAACAGAATTATGAACAGAATAAGATATAAGCATGCATTAGCAATATTGCAGTTTCTGTTCTGGATTGCCACCATAAAGCAAATATCATAATAAAGTGAATCACACAAAATTTTCGTTTCCCACTGAATCTCAGGTTCAGTGACTGGCTTCTTATAGTCCAATTAATAAGAGTGAGGTCTGATATAAAGAAAGTGACTATTTTTGTTTTTTCTTTTGTTTCAGACGGAGTCTCACTCTATCACCCAGGCTGGAGTACAGTGGCACAATCTCAGCTCACTGTAACATTTGATTCCCTGGTTCAAGTAATTCTCGTGCTTCAGCCTCCCAAGTAGCTGGGACTACAGGCATGCACCACCACGCCCAGCTAATTTTTGTATATTTCAGGAGAGTCAGGGTTTCATCATGTTGACCCAGCTAGTCTTGAGCTTCTGACCTCAATACCTAGGCCTCGCAAAGTGTGGGATTACAGGCATCTGGCTGAAAGTGACTTTTTATCCCAAAGCTTAGCTTAAAGGAAGAGAGACAGGCTCCTGCCTTTGAGAGTGCCACTTCACCTTTGGGTGAACACAGGGTCTTTCACAGCAGGACTTGGCATGAACAGCATTCAGGGAAGGGAGTGAGCAGGTGGGTGTCTACGTGACACACTTCAGTGCCTTTTCTACTGGGTGGTCAAGTTGGCGCCATTACGGGAAGAACTAGGCTATAAAGAGGCCATTGTCTCAAGATACTCTCCAGGTGGGACAGAGTTTTCTGGTGAGCATATTTTAAGTTATTATATTAGTCCATCCTCGTGCTGCTAATAAAGGCATACCCAAGACTGGGTAATTTCTGAGGGAAAGAGGATTAATGGACTCACAGTTCCACATGGCTGGGGACACCTCACCATCATGGTGGAAGGTTAAGGTTGAGCAAAGGCACATCTTACATGGTGGCAAACAAGAGAGCTTGTGCAGGGGAGCTCCTATTTATAAAACCATCAGATCTCATGAGACTTATTCACTACCATGAAAACAGTATGGGGGAACCTGCCCCCAGGATTCAATTACCTCCACTTGGTCCCACCCTTGACATGTGGGGATTATTACAACTCAACATGAGCTTTGTGAGGGGACACAGCCAAACCATATCAGTTATAAACTGACTGTTGTCTCTTGAGGCAATCTCCTGGTGGGAGAGAGCTCTGGCTCTAAAGCTTCTAAGTAAGTACGTAGTTAGATAAGCTTGCCCTGTAGTGTCTGGTGAAGAGAAGTTAAAGGTTATAACTGAATTTCTAGAGTGAAATAGGAAGTAGGGAACAGGGGAAAAGGAGAAAAGAGAAAAAGAAAATATACAATTAAAAAATATTTCTTTTAGGAAAAAATGGGTGAACTCAGTTGTTACATAGGAGTGACATTTATAGAACACTGTGGTTTGCTAAGTGTGGCATAGCATTATGTTTAGAAAACAATGTACATACCTTAATTTTAAAACGCTTTATTGCTAAAAAATTCTAATGATCATCTGAGTCTTCAGTAAGTCATAATGTTTTTGCTGGTGGGAGGTCTTGCCTCAGTGTTGATGGCTGCTGACTGATCAGGGTGGTGATTACTGAAGATTGGGGTGGCTATGGCAATTTCTTAAAATAAGACAAAGACAAAGACAAAGTTTGCTGCATTGGTTGACCCTTTATTTAATCAAAGATTTTTTTCAGTAGCATGTGATGCTGATTAATAGCATTTTACCCACAGTAGAAGTTATTTCCAAATTGGAGTCAATCTTTTTAATCCCAGTCCTGGCTTTATCAACTTTATGAAATAATCTAAATTCTTTGTTGTAATTTAAAAAAAAAAAAAATCTTCACCTGGAGTGGATTTCACCTCAAGAAACCACTTTCTTTGCTCATCCATAAAAAGCAGCTCCTCATTTATGTAAGTATTATCATAAGATTTCAGCAATTCAGTCACATCTTCCAGCTCCATTTCTAACCCTAGTTCTCTTGCTATTTCCATCACATCTGCTATGTCTACTCGTACTGAAGTCTTGAAACCCTCAAAGGTATCCCTGAGGATTGGAATCAGCTTCTTACAAACTTTTATTAGTGTTAGTATTTTGTCCTCCTCTCATTAATCATGAATGTTTTTAATGACATCTAGAATAGTCAATCCTTTCCAGAAGGTTTTCAACTAACTTTTCCCAGATTTATCAGAGGAATCACTGTGAAAGCTATAGCCTAACAGAATGTAATTCTTAAATAATAAGACTTGAAAGTCAAAGTTACTCCTTGATCCTTGGGCTACAGAATGGATGCTGTGTTAGCAGGCAC
>NW_016107456.1:1422156-1423628 GCF_001604975.1 Cebus imitator
TTTTTTTTTTTTTTTTTTTTTTTCTTTTTTTTTCTATCAGAGTTTTTGAATGACCAAGTGCATTCTCAATGAACAGCAATATTTTGAACAGATTTTTTTTTAGCAGTAGGTCTAAACAGTGTGCTTAAAATATTCAGGATATAAATAAAAAAGCAGTCATTCAGATTTTGTTGTTATATTTATGGAGCACAGGCAGAGTAGATTTTGCATAATTCTTAAGGACCCTAGGATTTTTGGAGTGGCAAATGAGCATTGGTTTCAACTCAGAGTCACCAGTTGCATTATCTCCTAACCAGAGAATCAGTCTATCCTTTTAAGCTTTGAGGACAAGCATTGATGTCTCCTCTTTTAGCTATGAAAGTCCTAGACGGCATCTTTTTTGAATAGAAGGATGTTTTATCTACATTGAAAATGTGCAGTTTAATATAACCACCTTCACCAGTTATCTAAACTAGTTCTCATGAATAACTTGCTGCAGCTTCTCCATCAGCACTTGCTACTTCACCTTGTACTTTCATGTTATAAAGATGGCTTTTTTCTCAAACCTCATGAGTCAACCTCTGCTACCTTCCAGCTTTTCTTCTGCAGCTTCTTCATCTTTCTCAGTCTTCATTTAATTAGAGTCAGAGGCTTGCTCTGGATTGGGTTTGGCTTAAGGGGGTTGTGGTAGCAGCTTTGATCTTCCATCCAGATCACTCAAACTCTCTCCATATGTGCAGTAAGGCTGTTTTGCTTTTTTGTCATTTATGTGGTAATTGGAGTATCACTTTTAATTTCCTCCCAGAACTTTTTCTGTGCATTCACAACTTATGTTATGTACAAAGAAAGAAACCCAAACTAATACTAGAGATTCCACGGTTTCAACTTAAAGTCACCAGCTATTTTTATGTCCTATTCCCCAAATTCTAAAAAATTATTTTGCTGCAAATACCCTCATTGAAAATCAACCTTATGGACTTCCACTTCAGGAGATTTTGGATTTTCTAATACTGAATCTGCCTCTCTGTAGTAAATAAATAGGAAATTTGACAAAATATTTAAGGAAACTCTTTTGAGACATAGGTAACATGGAGGACAAGATTATAATCCTTAAAGGAAGGATAAAATTTAAAATGGTGAGTACTACAATAACCCCAGCTTTCTGCCTGGAGGCAAATCGATCTCTCTCAGTTGAGGAGAAAGAGATTAGAGTTTCAATATGCTGAGGCAGCTGGAACAGCTGGAACACTGAAGGAGAGAAAGCTACACAGAGAAAGGGTTAAGAAATCTGCTTAAAGTTCCCTTTAAGTTTATTGGTCGGCCGGGCGCGGTGGCTCAAGCCTGTAATCCCAGCACTTTGGGAGGCCGAGGCGGGAGGATCACGAGGTCAAGAGATCGAGACCATCCTGGTCAACATGGTGAAACCCCGTCTCTACTAAAAATACAAAAAATTAGCTGGGCATGGTGGCGTGTGCCTGTAATCCCAGCGACTC
>NW_016107456.1:1423713-1428250 GCF_001604975.1 Cebus imitator
AAAAAAAAAAAAAAAAAAGTTTCTTGGTAAACACTAACATTCACAGAGAAAGGGTGAAATTCCATAAGGCCAAATGAAGAATACTAGAAACCTATAAGCTGAACAATGCTCAGAAGTCACCCAGGAAAGGCGACCATTTGAGTTCTAACCATCCAGAACAGTTCACCTTCATTGAAGATTCAGTGAAGACCCCAGAATGTCAACACTGTACTGCATAAAGTTTAACTGTCCCTATGGAAAGGCTATTTTATAGCCACCTATGGCAAGCAGAGTTCTAAGATAGTCTCTGAAATGTCTGTCCTCTGTCATGAATGGTTTTTATAATCCCCTCTCCTTGAGGGCAGATGGACTATGTGGCCTTGAGATATCTGATCCCTTGATTAGGTTGCCTTATATGTCAAATGGTCATGGTGAAGTCAACCTCATGATTACATTACATATATATAAGACTGATATAGCAGACTAAAGGGATATTAGAAGTCAAAGGGGTGTACCCATCCCTCCATACCTGAAAGAAGGCAAATGACATTGTTATGAACTGCTAATGGGGGCCACTGGCAGCATCTAGATGCCAAGTGATCCTCAGCTGACAGCTAATGAGTAAATGAAAACCTCAGCTATAAAGGCACCAGGAAATGAATTCTACCAGCAAGCAATGAACTTGGAACAATGAACAATGAACCCTGGATAAGAATTGCAACCCAGACCATTGCCTTTATATCACCCTGAGCAGAAGACCTAGCTAATCCTTGCCCCAACTCCTGCATCAAGGAAACTATGAGATATTAAATTTGTAAACTATGAAATGTGTGGTAATTATTACACAGCAATAGGACACTAATATGCCATCCTAACAACGCTTAAAAACAGGCCTTGATGAATCAGGCTTGTCCACAAGTAATTTAAATGCCTGCATAAACAAATTGGAACAAAATGCAATGCCTCAATATTCAAATATCCAGTTTCTACTAAAAACCTACAAAGTATGCCAAATGCAGGGAACCAAGATCATAATTGGAAGAAAAAGCAGTCAATAGAGGCAGACCAATAAATAACAGAAATAATGGTTCTAACCAATGAAGATTTTGAAACAATTGCTATTTAGTATCATCAAGGGTATAAAGGAAAACATGAATGCAACGAACAAATAAATATAAGAATTTTAAAGAACCAAAAAGAATTATTAAAGCTGAAATCCAATATGTAAAATGAGCAATTCAATAGATATGCTTAAAAATGATTTAACATTGTATGGGAAATGCTTACTTATCTTGAAGATATGGCAACAAAAACCATCTAAACTATAGCACAGAAAGAAAAATCTGAAAAAAATAAGCAGAGCCTCAAGGTTAATATATAGTTAGTTAGTATGTATTAGTGTTCCACAAAGTATAATTGGCAAGCAGAAAAAGAGGAGAAAGTTGAGAAATAGATGAACACATTTGAAAAATAATTGCCATTTTTTTCTAAACTGGTAAAATTTATAAATTCAAAACAAAGCTCATTAAACCTCAATATATACAAATAAAAAAATTTGTGAAATAAATGTGAAAATAAATAATTCACACTGAAACACAAACAATAATTGTATTACTGGTGAATTCAACCAACCACTTAACAAATAAGTATTCTACACTTATTTATAATTTTAAAACTCTCAGCAATCTATGAATAAAAATAAGCTTCCATGAAATGATAAAAGCAGAAAATAATAAAGTAGACAATAAAAAACAATTTTGAGAATAAATGACACTGAGTGTTTGAAAAAAATAAAATGTATAAAGCTCAAACCAGATTGATCAAAAAGAGAGGATGTAAATTATCAGTAAAAGGAGAAACATCACTGCACATACTACAGACATCAAAAGGCTAATAGGGAATTTTATAAACAGTAATAAGCCAATACATGTGACAACTTAGTTGAATTAGACATCTTTCTTAAAAGATACAAAAACTGACTCAAGAAAAAAATGGATAATCAGTAGAGCCTTATAGTTATTAAATAAATTTGATGCTTAATTTCTTAAAGTCTCATGAAAAAATAAAATAGCATTTAACAACTCCTAGGTCCATATGACTTCACTCGTGAGATAAAAAAAAAAAAAAAAAAAAAAAAAAACAAAGAAAGAAATAGCCAACAACCATTTATGATAGAAAGTCCCAGAAAATCAGGGGTAAAAAGGAATTTTCTTAATTGGATAAATTAAAAAATTTACAGTCTAAGATAGAAAAACAGTAATTTCCCCCTAAGATCAGAAATAAAGCAAAAATATCCACTATTATCAATTCCATTTAACATTGCTATAGTTTAAAAAGAGAAAAAAAATGAAACAAATTTATCCACAGATTGGAAATGACTTCATAATCTTGCATATAAAAAATCTGAAGAAATGTATATGAAAGTCGCCAAAATAAAAAAGTAAATTTCGCAAGATAAGAACATACAGTTAATTAAAAATTGTTATATTTTCATATAAAAACAATAATGTAAAATTGGAATATTAAATTTAAAATTATTTTATTATATTATCCAGAAACATAAATATTAAGAATAAATTTAACAAACTTGAGCGAGATGTACAGGGAAGTTTCAAAATAGTACTGAGAAGTATCAAAGAATCAATGGAGAGATATACCATGTTCAGGAATCAAAGTATCAAAATTGTTTAGATGTCAACTATCTCAAAGTTGATCTTTAGAATCAAAGCCATTCCATTCAAACTGCAAGAGGTGTTTTGTAGTAATTTAGAGGCTGATTCTAAAATTTATATAAACATTTAAAGGATCAAGAAGAGTCACAACAGTTTTGAAAAAAAAGTAACCAATTTAGAGGACTTTTACTTTTAAGCTTTACCCTATTGAAATTGAAACACAGGTCTACACCAAGAGTTGTAATGAATGTTCTTAACAACTTCATTTTTAGACAGCCAAATAGTGGAACCAATCTAACTGTCCATCAATGTGTGAACAGATAAAGAAAAAAAAATGTAGTAAACCCACAAGAAAACTCTTAGCTACCAAAAGAATAAAACACATAATATATTATCCAAACACTTTTAAAGCATCATACTAAGTGAAAGTCAGACTCACAATAGATCACAATGTATGATTCCATTTATATAAAATTCTATAACAAAGAATATCTTAGCCTGGGGCTGGATAAGAGAATTCATTGGCAAGTGGCACAAGGCAATTTTGTGGATTCACAGAAATGTTCTGTAAATTCATTGTCTTGGTGGTCACATGGATACACACATTTTCAGCAATCATCACACTGTACACAGAAATGGGTATATTTTACTGTATGTAAATTGTACATTAACAAAGTTGACCTTAAAAAATCAGAGAAGGAATGAAAGACACAGGGACATTGTAGAGTGAGGTTTACAGAAGTGTCAAGTGTGTTTCATTATGTAGCAACTTAAAATTTTTTCTGTATTATTTTATTTAGTTACTATTGTAATACAAACGTCTCAAGTCCTCAGACCTCAAGGGTTATTCTTAATTTAAAAACAAAAACAAATAAATATAACCCCCAAATTCCTTGTGAAAATTAATTGGTCCTTCACAATATTATTACAACATTCATATGGTATCTGATAAGAACATTTCAAACTCCCTGCCTCATGTTCCTCAAGCTGTCTCTGCTCTACTGCCCCAAAATCTGGACACAGACTTCTTCCACCCTTATTTCTGCAAGACATGAGGACAGAGTGTGACAGTGGGAAAAAGGTTTTACTGAACCACTGGAGGCAATGAAGCAAATAACAAAACCAACAAAACACAGCATAACACTGAATAGCCAACATCACTAATTTTTAAAGACTGAGCTCTCTCCTTGTCATTACTTGTTCCCAATTCATAACTTGCTACCATGCTATTGCAGCCCATTTTCCCATATTTTTTCTTTTTCTATCCCTGTGTCTTGAGATAGAGAAATAGAAAAACTCAAAACATCTTCTACTTTGTTATAAAAACCATCTATCTAGATTTTCTTAGTCTATTCCATAGTACATTCATTCAACAACCTTTATATGAACATCAAGAGCTCCACACACTCTAAATAAACTTACAAAGTTTTAAAATCACAATTTTTAATTAATACCTTCACAGCCCTAAATGAAATTTATAGTAAAATAATTTAATTGTGTTTCTTCAAATGAACCCATATAAACAGAAGCCGTGATAAAGTTAGAAAAGTTAGAAGGAAAATATATATTCTCACCTTTCGAAGTAATCATTCACCAACACATTATTTTTTCCCAATCTCCTAAATTAATATCATTGACTTGCTTTCATGGTGACATGTGAAAACCAAGGTTCCTGAGGATTGTTGCTGAGTCTATGAGCTGGAAAATACACACAGACACACACAGAAACCCAGATAGAATGAGAGGAATATATTTTCAATGACTTATTCTCAACAAACATCTATGTTTAGGACCTGTGCAGAAAGGGACAAAATGATGAGTAAGACTAATGATAAGTTATCAAAGAAATTGTAAAACAATTAATATGGAGTGTTCCAAGAAAAAAA
>NW_016107456.1:1428370-1448583 GCF_001604975.1 Cebus imitator
ACCTTTAGGAACATGTATCCTGTTTATGACATTTCTCTTCCTGTGAGAATCATCCTTTATCAACCTATACATTGGGATGGGTACCTTTGGTCATATTTATACTATGATTCATTAACATAATTTGAAAGTTGGCTGAATTGTGCTGTTATAATAACATTATCTCAGAAAACAGATTTCCAGGAACTAGATTGTCAATATCAAGATGTCTAAAACAGGAGTTCTAAAACTGATCCTAACCTCACACTTACTATCTCAATAAATGGAACCAATCTACACACAATATATTCATCTACTCATTTATTCAAACTTATTTAAAATGTGTACTCTAACAACTTGCAGAATGGAAGAGAAAATTTGCAAACTAGGCATCTGTCAGGGTCCTTAGCTTCAGAATTTACAAGGAACTCAAGCAATTCAACAACAACAAAAGCATAACACTATTAAAAAGTGAGCAAAAGACATGAGTAGACATTTTTCAAAAGAATACATACAAATCGCCAATAAGCTTACGAAAAAACACTCATCACTAATCATCAGAGACATGCAAATTAAACTCAGGACGAAATATAATCTTACATCAATCCCCACATGGCCATTATTTAAAAGTCTGAACATAACAGATGTTGGCAAGGATGTATAGAAAAGGGTACACTTATACGCTATTGGTGGAAATGCACATTAGTACAATCTCTATGGAAAACAATATGAAGATTTGTCAAAGAACTATAAGTAGAACTACCATTCAGTACAACAATTTTACTACTGGATATCTACCCAAAGGAAAATAATTATATCAAAAAGATACCTGTACTCAGAAGTTTATTGTAGCACTAGTCACAATAACAAAGGTGTGGACTCAATTTAAGTGTTCATGAATGGATGATTGAATGAAGACAATGTGGAAAATATACACCATGAATTACTATGTAGCTATAAAAAAGAATGAAATCATGTCTATTACAGCCACAGGAATGGAACTGGAGGCCATTAGCTTAAGTGAAACAACTCAGAAGCAGGCAGTCAAATACCACATATTCTTACTTATAAATGGGAGCTAAGTAACATACATTCATGGACGTGGAGTGGAATAATAGACATTGGAGACCAAGAAGCGTAGGATGGGGGAAAGGGGGGTAAAGGATGAGAAATTACTTAATAGATAAAACATACATTATTTAGGTAATGCCTATGCGGAAAGCTCAGACTTCACCACGGTGCAATATATCCATGCAACAAAACTCTACTTGTACCCTTTAAATTTATGCAAATTTTGAAAAGTGTATTCTATTTGTAGTGCACAAAATATGGTATATATTGTTTTATTAATTTTATTGTTCAAATCCTTTATTTTTATATTTTATGTATTTCATAGTATTTTAATTACTGATCTATTAATAATTCTTCCAGTAATTGTGGGTTTATCTATTTATTTTAGATTTTCAATGGTTTTTGTTATAAACATTTTGCTGTGCTATTACTTATCACAGTTTTATGATGGGATTGTCTTCATTATGAATTGTATCTGAAGCAGGTAAGGCACATAAAAGATCTTCATGATCCCTGCTGCACAGAGCAAAAGAGTGAGTGATTATTATTAACTTTTAGCAACAAAAAATTACTATCCTTTGTCCATTTTATTTAATAAGCATCCGTTGCCTGCACTTTTCACTATCTTTGGTGTTGATGATAATCTCTATTCCCAAGGTTCACATTTTAATAAGACTCATTACAGCTTTACTGTGGAATATACCTTTTCTCAATATAAATATAATATCAATATATTACTCTTTCTATTCTTTTGAATTGTGTTTTGTTCATCACTAATGAAAAAATACTAATGAAAGTGAGGTTTATCATTCTTTCAAAACTTTAAGTGTAACTATGCTTTAAGTTTTTCCATTATGAGCCGTATGTAATTGAATTTCCTTTAGTTTTGTTTATAATACAATCTCAAAGCATTTTGTTACAATAGGGGACTTTATCAATTAACATTTAGAGCAATAATTGATGGCTTTGGTTACATTTCTATTTTCTTGTTTTAGGTTTATTTATCAGCCTTCCTAATTGTTTCATTTATTTTCTCTCTATAATTATGTGTACTAAGCTATTATTACTTCTATTATCTGCAAAGAATTGAAAGTCAAACTTTTTAAAAATTCTAGTGTTATTTGTAAGTTTTCCAAAACCTACATGAATTTACTTCTCTTAATATGAAAGTTAAACACACAAAAATGTTGACCTTCTTTTCTTTCTTGCTGGAGAGAAAAATATCTTTTCTTTTTCTACATCTCATGTACTTCTATTTTTCATGAATTCAATCTTGAAATGCCAAACTAAATAATCACTATTATATTTTTAAGGAATCATAAATATTTCCCTTTTGTTTTAACCAAATGAGAACAAAAGAGGATTAGATTTGTCATTTCATGTTACTTTTTCAGTGCTCATGAGTAGGTCTTTCAAACTTTGATGTACATGTTTTTGAATTATTCGGTTATATTCATCTCAAAGGCACTTGCTCAGTAGGAGTAAATCATGGAATCAACCACTCTTCTGCCACCATGCCAGCACCCTGGAAGCTATTAGATTTCTGAGAAAGTCATTTTTTTCTTGTTGTATTTACAGTAAACATCAACTTGCTTGACTGTCAACATTTTGTTTAAAAGCTGTCTTCTCTCAATATGTTATCATTAGTTATTTTTCCATTGTCTTCTGGAACGTTATGTTATAGAAGACTATTACTATAATTTTTTTAAGTAATCAGAGTTTTCCTATTGTTACTTTTCTGCTTGAGAGCCAATAGGATTTTCTTTTTCTTTTTCCTGCGATTGAGGATGCCACTAATCTATCTCTAGGTAAGGGTCCATCCTAAATTTTGCCTAGAAAACAGCAATCCCTTTTTCCCTCGAGATTTTATTTTTACTTTATTACAGTTATATTTATTCATATTTAACATTTGTTTGGTATCTCTTTACTCATTTTTGAAATAGGATTTTTTTATTTAGATCTGACTTTTGCCAACAAAATAATGTTAATTTTTTTCTAATCACCCACTCCTAACTCTCAACTCCATGTAATAACTGGAAATTTTTTTTCTCAAATCTAAAGCCAGAAGTAAATTGTTGCACCACTACCTTTAATCCTGTATCCAATAATTAGCTCCGGATCGTTCTACAGTGCCTATACTGCACTATAGACTTTTGTCTAAGACTTTAAAATGGGAATAACTGAAAAATAAAAGCAGTGGTCCCAAACTCTTTTGATCACAATTCTCTAATAGGGAAATAAGAAAGCACATCCTATGTGGGAGGTAGTGTATTAATATGTTACTCTGTTCCTTTCCTATTTCACTAGAGATTTTGTGAGTGGCTGCATGTTTTTTAGTTTATGCATCCACTTTAACCCAAGCTAGACAGTAGGTAAGTAAAAATCTGTTGCCTATCTTCTTATTCCCCTCAAGGCAAGCATAGCCAAGAGTCATGTTATCATTCCAGCCCCATGCACTTTTCATTTAATTGTAGCATAGGTTGATGACTATTTTTAAGTTTCATTGTCATGGTGTATTTTCATCACTTCCGTGTGTAATGGAACAGAAAAGAATCCTCATGAGTTCTGCTTGAACATAATATCTGGACTATTGTATATGAATATTTCAAATGTCAACTTCTAGAACAAATGTCTGATTATGTCATCACCCCAGGACAAATCCTTTAGTGACCCTAATCACCTACAGAATGGAATTCAGACTCTTCAGTGGGAAAAGCATGGTTGTTCATGATCAGGCTTCTGCTCTCCATTTCAGCATCATTTCTGGTCACCATGCCAGACATACACTGGCATCATATACTTAGAAATTAATTTACTCCCCCAAACACAAATTTCTCTTATGCTATTTTGTCTTGGCATGTAATGACTCTTCCATAAGAAATGAAGACTGTCAGCTTCTTTTCACTGTTGTCTGCTTGACCAATAAGAAGTTGTTGTTCAAGGGAGTAAATATGTTAGTCATCATAAGAAATGGACCCCCAGTCTACTACCAGCCTACTATATATATGAATTAAGATATGTGTGTGTAAGTATACATACATATGATTATATGATGTACAACATAATAGGGCTTTAAAGGAACAAAAATATCACTTGGACAGTTTTCTCCCTCTCATAACCATGCTATGTATGTATCTGTTTTTCTGTCTGTCTATTTCCTTGTTCTTTCTCTGTAGACTGGTTTCTTTACTTACAGTCTGCATGGTGTATTATCCTAATCTGCATCTGATAGTCTCCATATCACAAATAGAAATTGATAAACCCAGAAGAGACAATCCTATTTGTGATCACCCATAACACATATATTAGATAACAATATTCCATATGATTGGCACATTTAACAAGTTTAATTAAAAACAAATAACTACTTTTAATATGTTCTGAATAACAACATTTTATGAGAGTTTCTTACCAATGTTAGAAAAGGAGTTCTAAGTAATTTAAGTAAACTATAGCCAGGGAAGGGGAAAAAGGGATTATCTAAAGGAAGAGTTATTATTTTGTTCTAGTAATTCAGTAACTTGATGAAGAGTATATAAAATCATCCATAATGAAAATTACCATTTCTCCAATATTTGGAAAAAATGTTACACATTTTATTAAATATATAGATTCTCTGGGATATTAGCTTGCAATTATATGCTCCTTACAGAATGTCAGGTACCATTTTAAGGGGTTTACAATCATTCTTCACAACAATTCTAGAAAACAAACACCAGTATTCTCACTTTTTATATGAGGTAAATAAGACATGGAGAAGTCAAATAATGAACTTGAACGCACACCTCTAATATATGTAATTAGGCTCTTAACTATGATGCCATAAATACCGCCCATTCAAAGTTTATAAGTGTCCTCCTGAATCAGTTTATGATTCATGTCTAAAGTAAAATTATACATTGTACTTATGAATATTTTAAATTATAAAAGCCAAGTGGTATTTTCTGACTGGTAGCTGAATGTTAAATTTCAGTCATCTTATTTCTGTGACAAATAAAAAAAAAGGATCATTTGTAATATCTCAGTAATTATAAAAGCTCCATCCCCACTGCTGTCATGTAAGTGAAAATTGGAAATTACTGAGCAATTTAAGATTGTGGTTAAAGCACAGTACTAGTTTAAAAACTATATTAGACCAATTTTGTAAGTTATTATTCAATCTTCTAGACTTTGGGAAATAGTCAATATCTAACTAATAGTAGTCTCTTCCTGTGTACAACAGAAAAAGTAACTTGTGGCTCACATCAGCAAATGATTCAACCATTGATGAGAATGACTCGTCAACAATGTATGAGTACATTGTTCTTTTTCTGAGACTGGCTTCCCTACTCAGTGTTAAAGAAATAGTTATTCAGTGATGGTTTTTAAAGCCTGACCAGGAAGGACCTTCATCATAGGTATTAAGAACCACCATAGTGGGATTTTGCAGTAAGCAAAGGATATTGGGTTTAACACCCAATACAGCACAGGAAAGTAGACATTTATAGCCACGGAGCAGGGTGGGGTCAGTGAATAGAAAATGACTAAGAGTAAATGTCAGAAATAAGGGGGGCTCTGTCTAAACAGACCTAACAGAATTCTTGCTGCAGACAGGTCAGCATGATCAGACCTCACCTGGGGGATGGCAGAGAATGAGGATCCCAATTAGATATTGAGGATGATCAGATAACCAGGGTGATGTTTTCTTGCTAAACTGATATAGCAGGATTCACAGATAGACATAGGAGAAGGATCAAGAGTCTGGCCATGAAATAATATTTGTCACCAACATCTACAGAACACATTGTTCCAGCATTGCTTTCCCTGGCCTCACTACCACAAATACAAATCAATACATCTGGAAGCCAGACTGATTTTTCACCCAGTAAACTGTTTCTTCATCCATTTCCTAGCTCTGCGATAAGCATATATTATAGATCAGGGTAGACAAAATCAAAGATCAAATATGATATCTATTTGCCAAATGAAGTCTGCCTCATGTTATAGTGAAGTTCCCCTGAGGATAACTGTTTAGCATACACAAGCTAATAGACAAGCAGATGCTACTTGCCACACTCTCACATAACTAATTCCTATTAGTTTCGATGTATAATAAATAAATATCATAGTTATTTTAAGTAAAGCTCAATACAATTTATTATTCTAATTTTGCACCATTTTCCTTTAAGTTCTCTAAAATTATATCATAAAATTGGGGCATTTGGAAGGACAATGAGAAAATACAAACAGGTGTATTTAAGTCTTTCATGCACCTTCCTCATGTCAAAGTTCAATCTAATGAACAGGAAGCAAGAACGGATCCTCTGAAGTTACCATATATAATATAATATACCAGGAAATATGTCTTATGAACTATATATATAATGCAATATCTTACAAAAGAAATTTCCATATTGTGCACAGTTGGCCTATCTTATCATATAGTCTCTGTTGTGAAATGTGTTTGCAATCAAATTGAAAAGTCAGAATTTCCTGATTCGACTTTTCCCACCATATTGTTTTATGTCTTTTGTCAATTAACATTGCTTCTTTGGTATTCCCTAAAACACCACGCCCAATACTTTCTCTGTATCTAAGGCATACAAGTTTTTTTTAATCAAACAGATATACATATGTAATATAATTTTTAAAAATTAAATTTTTAAAAATTCCCACTGTTACTAAAATCACATATACGTGTGTATATATATAAACACATATAAAATCACATATATATGTTTAATTTTAAAAAATTTAATTGTTTAAAAACTATAATTGACCAATTTTGTAAGTTATTATTCAATCTTCTAGGCTTTGGGGAAAAGATTTTAAAATTTAAACAAATTTTAAAAAATTAAACAGATATATATGTGATTTTATAGGTAAACACACATATACGTGTGGTTTTAGTAACTGAGTGGGAATGCAGGGGAGCAACACAATTTGAATTTTATAATGTGACCACACAAGACATAATATGTAGGTTTTAAAACCTCTTGTGAACTCTTCTTAATGATGCTCAGCATATAAAATTTTAAACACAGTTATCAAAAAAAGCATCAAACCATGGATATACTTAATTACATAAAATATTAGAATATATTATTTGCACATATTAATTAATTTCCCACTTATTCTGCAATGAACTTAAAGTCATAGTAATAAAATATGATAAAATATTTTAGAGATAATCAAATCTAAAACCTTTTTAAAAATGAGAAGCCAAATGATTTCTGATGACTTCAAAAAGACCTCTACATATATAAAATGCACAGTTTGTTTTTATGAAGAAAAAACCCGCTAAATAACACCTCAGCCCTCTATAACTACTAAACTAAAACAACTCTGTATACTGGTTTACATTGCTTCTTATAAACTGCATTGTGTATATTTCCAGAACTCCAGCCTGTAAACTAAGAATTGTCTCTGTTTTCTTTTATAATGTAGACATAATCGTTTTGTCATAGTAGCATTTTTGTCTATCTTAGTGAGAATGTTAAGTCTCTTTGGGGGATTATTCCGATTGCTGCTAACCTAGGGCGTTATTTTAATGTTTAAACCATTGTTTTGCTATTTTGTAATTAAAGAGATTTTTCTTGATGCAAATATTCAGCAACATTCTTTAGGGACATTTTTAAGCAAATGCTCCCACTTTGTGTGGTGTAGCAAATGAAGTGATTTTTGTATTTTTCCCCTATTATATTTAGTAAGATTGTGGAAATGTTTGGCGGTGAGAATACCCTACAATGGCTATAAGCACAGCAGTCTGAAGAAAAGCTTTAAGAATACGAAAACACAATTTGAAACAACATGGAGTTAACTGTCGACTTTGGGGAAATAACAAAAGCAGACAGACCGACCTGGCAGACAGCAATCAGAAATGAGGTCATTCACATTTAGCAAAAGCCTTGGGCATTTTCAAGGGCAGAGAATAAGCCAAAACAACCATTTCCCCAAGCCAGAAGATTCTTCACATGTACAATAAAAAAGACTCCTGATTCCATCCAGGTCCTTCCAGAACCTTGGAGGCCTGCAGCTCACAATGACATCAGTTGGTAGTATTATCTTCAAAAATGGAGTCCACCAAGATAATGTATTACTGAAGTTTCAATAAGTTTAAGTTATTTGAACGAGCTATTCAACATTACTTTCTCTATTTTCAGCTGCTGACTTTTGCATTCTTATTTTCTACAGTTATTTCTTCATGTAATTTTCTACATATTCAGAGAACTAGAAGAAAGTTTATTTGAAAATTGTGAATCATATTCAGCTAGCTTGTAATTGAAATGCTTTCTTAGCACACACTTTCCAGTAGGGTTTTGCTATGGGGGGAAATTTACCTCCTATGGATTGTCTTCAAAGCTATAAAAACGCATTTTGTTTTCTTTTGCTTGAGCTTGGGGTGGGGAGTTGATGTTACATCCTCATTCTGATAAAATGATTTTTGTTCCATATGTTGTGTTTGAAGGCCTGTAATTTCACCACTGTCGATGGTGGAAATGAAGTTTGGTGGAGGAAATGATGTGGAAAGTTGCATTCAATATTTCTGGATTGTCCCAGCGAATTTGACAGTGAGCAAGCAAACATTTTACAATCGGCATCTTCCACAGTATGAGAAAGCTATAAATAACCTTTCCTTTTCAAAGAATAATTATTTTGGTTTGATTTATCAATAATGTTTTCACTGTAATTATAGTAGAAATAATGAATGGATCTTCTGTCTGCTAAGAATTATGCTCTCTTGCCTGGTCCTTGTTTGGTGGGCTCTATCAATAAGTCAAACAAATTTAACATATTAAAGTTGTTATACACAGTAATTTTTAGCAGAGCAACACAATAGCTCCATTTCCAGGCAATAGTTTCTTGTAATAAATTGTCATCAAAACAAATGAAAAGTTGGAAAGTTATTTCTGCTAATATAAAAATATGTGTTACATAATAAACCGGTTTCCATACAGGCTTATGGTGACAGCAAGACTTCATCTTGATGCATAGTACAGAGTTAAAATGCAGAAATAAACCAGGCTCAAGAACAATAAGTATGGAAAGTTCTCTAGTTTAGGGTAGAACAAAGCCTGAGTTCAGACAACATCGCCACTATTTTGGTGGACTTTCGCTTTCTCCTGCCCTTCTTTTCTTTATTTTGTTGATAGAACTTACTGCAAAATGCAATGTGATCATTGCATGAACTGATGCTAAATGATTGCTCAATCACTTGGCCCTTTGCTTGGCCATTTGGAGAGGTCATACCTGTCACCTCATAGCTACATGCAATAATGAAAATGGGCCTTTGAATTAGTTACACACAACACATACTGGCTGCAAGACTCAAACATCCTTTATGCAAATGATTCTTTAGAAATTATTAATTAGTTTTTGAGGAATATTAATTTCTACAAACCCCCAAAATTATTACTACCTGGAAATAGGCCTGAACTCATTTTAACCATGATAAAATTGCATTCAGTAACAATTAATTGAGCAAGGCAGAAGAGACTTTGGTGTTAAATGAGAAGTGCACTCTTATTATTGCTTCTTCTGGATACTTTTAATTTGCATGCACAAACATGATTTTAAGCACAAGCACTGTCTCTGGCCAGTAAATGTTTTGAACATCTGATTTGAAAATAATTTATATGCAGTAACATTAAGATGAGTTCAGAGGTATTTTTATAATCAACATGCTTATGTTTACATATATTTTAAAAATCAAAAAATAGAAATTCAAAATGTGCCCAAGGGAGCATCTAATGCTTTCAGAAACACTGCTGATCTATTTAATCTCAACCAATAGGACTGCCAGGTGATGCTCTGAGTCCATCTTTCTTGACTGCAAATGATGTACTTTGTTTCAACTAGAAATATCCTGGGGCAAATATATAAAGAAATGTAAAACACTCACAAAGCACAAAGTTAATTTTATTAAAATTAATAATATCTTCTTTTCTGCCATTTTACCATTAGAATACAATACCTTAGGCGATATTATGAAGCAATCTATATTCAAATTCATGGGGTGGATATGTCAGATGCTTAGCTCAATTTTGTATTAGTTCAATTTTGTATTCTACCTTAAGAGTAATTGAATATAGTTTTAGAACTCAAATATATTTTTAAAATATACTCTTGAAAAATGGAAGTTTTAAATTACACATAAAAAATCTTTTAAGAAATAAACAATAAATCAAAAGATTATGAATCACATTTACTCCATTCAAAAGTGTTTTGAAGTTAGTAACAATAAGTCAAAAATTTTTAACATTTAGAAAGCTCTCATATCCCACTGAAAATATAAGTAATGTTTCAGGCACTCTTTCTAAAACATATATATGTATATACGTATACGTATATACACATGCATAAAGAAATTGCTACAAACTCTTTGAATGGTTTCACGAACACCTGGTCCTCTGAAGGCCATCTATCGGTATCTTTGTGATCCAAAGACCTAGGCTAAGAAACCATGGTTTAATCAGTGATATGCTTTTAGTGAAGCTGAAAAACCAACATGTCCAAAAATACTACTCTTATGTGTCTGCTAACATGTCTAAGTTGATTCACTAACTATATTAAAACGTTATATCTTGGAAATTACCTACTTAGCATGTTTTGATAACTGTAAGAACTTACATAATAATATAGGCACATGGAAAATTTTGTCAGAATACTAGCATATAACCTTATTAGAACGTGTCAGGTGGAAGTTAAGAAAACTGCCTACTCTGAAGTTTAAAACAAAACTACAAACTAATGAAACTAAAGTCCATTCAGACCCAGGTAAAGTGCTACAGGAGTCAGGGTAGAAGCTTGAAGATTATTGGGTTCAGGTGGTTATCTGGGATGCAAAAGGAAGAAGTAGAATTTTTCTATACTGAATGTTACTAGTTTGTGATAGAGCCAATGTATTGCATATTGTGCATATAGATGGTGACCAACAAAACTGTACAAAACCAAAACTTTGAAAATATGTTAGCTTAACTTATAAAAATAACATATCTTTGGCTGGGTGTGGTGGCTCACACCTGTAATCCCAGAACTTTGGGAAGCCAAGGCGAGCAGATCAACAGAGGTCGGGAGTTCACGACTAGCTTGATCAACATGGAGAAACCCCATCTCTACTAAAACTACAAAATTAGCCAGGTGTGGTGGCATGTGCCTATATGCCCAACTACTCTAGAGGCTGAAGCAGGAGAATCACTGGAACCTGGGAGGCGGTGGTTGCCGTGAGCCAATAGCACCATTGCACTTCAGCCTAGGCAACAAGAGTGAAACTCTGTCTCAAAAAAAAAAAAAATTTTTTTTCAATATTTATCTTGAACAAATAGTATTGGCATTGTAAATTCAGAACAAAGTAGCCTTACTCTTCCAGTTAAGAGATTATGAAGGGAAATTTTGGGTAATCAGAATGTTACCTACTGATGAAATGAGGATGGACGACCAGCTCAATGAAGCACCTGAGACCAGCATACCTCATTAATCATTACTTTTCTCATTTCCATTTTCCAGTTTAAAAAATTGATTTATCCCAAATAGGACTCTTTGTAAACGGGAAATGTAGTCCATTCACACGTTTCTCCCTACTGCTAACCTTAACACTCAGCGGTATGGGTTAGCGGCAGGGAAAACTCCTCCAAATAAGGAGGTAAAAATATAAAGAGATAGACAAACCTGCTGAGAATATGACAAGATAGTTGGATAGAGTGCTAGCTAAAGGGAAGTAAATTTTATTCCCATGAAGACCTGACTTAGCCTAGATAGAACTCAAGGGTAAGTAGGATTTTGAGGCTGTGAGCTTGAAAGTGGAGGTTGGGAGCACAGAAGGAAGAAAAGAAATATGAAGTCATTAAACCCAGGAAGCACAGGAAGCCAATTAGGAAGATGGAATAGAGAGATGAGAACACAACGAAGAGAACAGGAAACCCAAAATCTACTTTACTTTCTTCACAATTCAGAGTAAAAGTGTAGGAATCTTGAGATTCATCAAATAGTGGACTGCTACACTTTTACCACACTGACGATAATCAAAAGAATGTGTGATTTTTCCTCTGAAACAGAAAAGGGCAGAAAATGTGAGGACATTCTAAGGCACAGCACAGGGCGCTTACATTAGATAGTCTTGGTAATTTTATTAAAATAGAAGAGAAAGTCATGCAATGAGAGAGAAGCCGGGTCTTGATGGGAATAAAATAGTTTAGGACAGCTACTGTTCAGAATTCAAAAGCTAAAGAGAAGTGAAGAGATTTTTGGAGCAGCAATGAGGATCCAATTAGTCTTGAATAATATGAATTTGAATTGAATGTAATCAGTTGGATCACATAACTTGCCACACACAACACTTGTCAGAATGGAAGAGCAAACAGTGAAATCTGACAGTGGAGATATAGATATAGATATATAGATATATATAGATATATAGATATATGAATTATTCTGGATAAGAGAACTTTTTGAAAGAAATACGTTGATAAGCTACTTCAAGGGCAAAGTTAACCACATCCACCACCTGATAACCAAGGACATGATCTTGTAACAAAGGATGGCTTCTGAACGTATTTGAAAGAGGCACGGTTTGTAGGCTGAATGACACTTTGTGTGGTGCGCACTGAGATGGGTTTTGGTCAGCAAGTTGAAGAAAGATGGTGAATAGAGCAGAATGGCTTTTCATCACATAGAAGAGAAGAGCAATGGATTACAGGTGGGCAGAATGGCTAAATATCCAGGGGAAATAGACCTGGGTATATTGAGGTATATTATTTAATTTTTATTTATTTTGTCTGTATTCCAATGCTTTTTTGCCTACTTATTTCATTTATTTTATAATTGACACATAATAATTATACCTATTTATGGGATACATAGTGATGTTTCTATATATATCATGGACAGTGATCAAATTAGTGTAATTAGCATATTCATCATCTCAGACATTTATCATTTATTTGTGTTGGAAACATTCAGTATTCTCCTTCTAGCTACTTGAAACTATTTTATTATTAACTATAGTATATTGTTAACTATAGTAATATATTAATATATTACTATTATACATTAACTGTATAACATATATTGTCAACTATAGTAATATGTTATTGTTAACTATAATAATCCTACAGTGCTATAAAATGCTAGAACTTATTCCTAAGATCTACTGTATTTTTAGAATGTTTCAGGAAAATGCCAAGCAGACAAATTGTGGAAATAGAACGCCATGATTCCTATAAACACTGGTAAGAAACACAGACCTTTTAGGAAAGCCCTGGGAGGGGAGAGGGGAGTATTCCTAGTCTCTGAAGTGGAGTCTCCTTATACAGCAGCCTACTGTGGGGTGAGAATAAATCAGGCAGTTCTAATTGGATGTCTGCAAGATTTGGGATTTTGCCAGATAGATAAAATGGAGCAGGAAATTTAGCATACAGAGAAAGGGATGGCTGGGGAGCTGGACCTCAGAATCCTAAGGAGATACGAAGGAATGCATTAAGACAAGGGACCATTAAATTGTATAAAGGTGAAGGAAACAACAGATTGAAATTTCAAATTAGATCAAAAAAGAAATGAACTGAGAACGATATTGAAAGTGAACTAGAAGGACAGTCTTGAACTTTTTTTTAACTTCACATTTTTGAAATGTCACTCTTCCTTCTTCAACCTCCCTTCATGCAAAATATTTTGTTCATTACACCAAGCACATGGTAGGTATTTAAAGTAGGCAAATATCACTGACTTGGATTATGTCCTAAGTTTTTTGTTGTTGTTGTTGTTTTGTCCTAGCTGAGATAAGAGACTTAAAAATTTTATCTCCTTTGTCTTAATTTTGTAGTGGCCAGCCTCCTGCAAATACATATGCTTCTGGAATGGTTCTAAAGCAAGAGTATTATCACACAATATGATTCAAATCCCTGTAGCCTATGCCATACAGGGGGCAAGATTTCTGTTTACAGTGAAATATAAAAGCATGAGCAATTAACTCCAAATTCCTCAAAAGAATGGAGAAAATATCCCTCTAGGTTTTTTTCTCTTTTTACTAATGACCTGGTATTTTATACATGATATACGCAAAATTAAAAGGAAAGCAAGAGCTAAAAATAAGAAAAATACTTCAGCATGTGCCCGCTATTGCTCTTAAGGCACCTGTGGGAGCAAACATTAAACAACGAGTTAATGGCTTATTCAGTGGACCCTAGACTGTCTCATGTAAAATGTCATTTTAATTATTTATGCAGGGAAAAGGATTTTCATCATATAGTTCAGCATTGTTGTTTTTTTTTTTTACTTTCAATTCACTTTTAAAAAGAAGGAAACTGGGTTTATATAGAGCATTTTGCTTTAGGAATACAAAGTGCTTTGAAAACATTACTGTAGGTTTTCTGATAGAGTGAGATTAGATGCCTATTTTTATACTCATGCACTAGGTAGAGAAGTAACTTGGACAAAGTTAGCCAAGTTACTGACAGAATTCAGAATTAAACTCAACACTCTGAATTCTAAAACAATGCAGTATCAAAAAGGATAAATACTCCAAGACAAAGAGGCTCATTCAAAGGAAAGTAGCACAGGATTTTTGGCATTCAAATACATGTGTTATCAGATTTTTTGTTTGTTTGCTTTTTGAGACAGAAGTCTTGGTCTGACGCTCAGGCCAGAGTGCAGTGGCACGATCTTGGCTCACTACAACCTCCGTCTCCCAGGTTCAAGCGATTCTCCCGCCTCAGCCTCCTGAGTAGCTGGGATTACCTGCCATCATGCCCGGCTAATTTTTGTATTTTTGTAGAGATAGGGTTTCATCATGTTGGCCAGGCTGGTCTTGAACTCCTGAACTCAGGCAATCTGCCCACCTCTGCCTCCCAAAGTGCTCGGATTACAGGTGTGAGCCACCACTCCTGGCCTGTCAGATGTATTTTAAATAGGTTTTGCAAAACAGAATTAAAGATAGGACAAACTGTTAATCTTCCCTATCCTTAAATAATTAAGATATCCTATCAAGGACCCAACTGGTTTGAGTAAAACACGTAATGCTGAACACACACCTAAAGACAAGTCAGCCGTATTTGTTTTTCTCAGGAATTAAGTTTAATGATTTCAGTAGTAAGAAAGCAATATTCTTTTAGGTAAGGACACTGTGTTATTGTCGTTTGTTTGTTAGTTTTCATTATTTTGAGACTAAGATTAAGCTTATTTTTCTAGTTGTGTAACTGCAGCCTTAATAAACATTAAAGATTGATGCCTTTGGTACTTTTCTTCCAAATACAGGCATTGATCGACTTACGACCTATGCAACTTACGACCATTCGACTTTACGACCACATTCACTAGCCACGACTGCTCTGCATCTGGCAGCGCAAACGTTGCCTAGCTGGGCGTACGACAGTGCGGACCAGCTTCCGGCAGCACTACCCTCTCCGCGTGCACCATTTCAACTGTACATATAGCCTACTCAACTTACGACCAAATCATGTTACGACCGGTCTGTCGGAACCAATTGTGGTCGTAAGTCGAGCACTGGCTGTAAATAATACAAACAACAACAACAACAAAACCAAATACTTTTAACCTTCATCTGGGTTCAGCATTCTCCTAGTTCTTCATGGAGGTTTTCATAACATCCCAAATAAAACTTTGCCCAACAAAACCTCATAACATCTGGCAATGCCTTCGTTTAACTGTTATCCATCCATATCTGGTCCTTTCTTTCAAATTTTTGAAATATTTTTATTACAGAATTTTAGCTCAACAGGGAATTGCTTATGGGTCTACTACATGGCAGATCCTGAAGACATGAAAATGAATAATAAAGTAGTGTCTACAGCCACAACCCTGAGAAGAAGACAGTTATGTAATAAATAATTACAGTAGAATATAAAAGATGAAATATCAGAACGGTTTATGAAGTACACAGAAAGAAGCTGAAGGAAGCCCCCACATAACCACAGGGCTACGGCAGAGGAAGTCCGGCCTCTGTCATGGTTGTGGGGACTGGCTGTGGAGTTGGAGGCACCTCGCCTCCATGGCAGTGCTTTGGACTGACAGCTGTCAGTTTGGTCACATCACTGTCAGTTCTAAGTTGGAAACTACATTTCTCAGAAACCACTTGGCTTGAACAGTGCCAGGTTAGACTTTGTCACTGAAAGGAACTCTTAGAACACTGGGAAGAGGAACAGTAGAAACCATGCTGCTTGTTTTTGTTTTTGTTTTTGTTTTTTTTCTTTTTTTAAGAAGGAGTCTCACTCTGTTGCCCAGCTGGAGTGCAGTGGCACGATCTCGACTCACTGCCACCTCTGCTGCCTGTTCAAATGATCCTCCTGCCTCAGCCTCCCGAGTAGCTGGGATTACAGGTGCCTACCATCATGCCCGGCTAGTTTTTGTAGTTTTTAGTAAAGACAAGACAGGGTTTCACCATCTTGACCAGGCTGGTCTTGAACTCTGGACCTTGTGATCCACCCACCTGGGCCTCCCGAAGTGCTGGGATTACAGGCGTGAGGCACTGCACCCAGCCAGCATTTTATAGTGTCTGATGCAGCAGGTTTCCACAACCTTCCACAAACTCCTGCTGGGCTCCATATTGACTGTTTCTCCAATCTCCCAGCCTCTAATCTCTCGGCCTTCCAGCCCCAGATCCCACCATATTCAGATAAACTCTAATTCCTACATTAAATCCCATATGTAGATTCCTAGATAAAATCTCCTATTTCTGACATACTTGTAGTGAACTTTTTCTGAGTAAACCCAGACTGGTGCAGACAATTTCACAGAGAAAGTGAGAGCTGGACAGCGTTTTGAAAACTAAGTAAGAGTTTATCCAACATACACACTATGGAAGTCATTCCTGTAAAAGGAAAGAGCATGAGCACTGGAGGTACCTGAATCCTTTAAATCCTTTAGAGAACAGAAAGCATTTGTGTCTAGATGCTCCCAGAATTGCCCGTCTCTATCTATTAATGCAAATGATGCATTTTCCTCTTTAGTTTCATCTCTCTACCCAATTCCAAGAAGTGGCTCAGCTTTGGGACCAAAGGTGGAAACGAATATGGCAGCATGGGACTTCAAGCAGCCGTCACTCATGCCACCAGATACAGATGGCTTTTCTGAAAAGAAATGTAGGCAAGGGAAATAGAGCCAGAAAGGGAGAAGGTCTAGAGCTCTTGTGGCACCGTGAAACCTTAGATCCAGCCAGACTGACATTAGTTCACCCCTCGGATTTCTCAGCTATGTGAAGAAAAACAGTAAAACGTTTTTTTATAAAACATTTTGATGTGAGTTTACATTCAAAATCAAGGGTCCTTGAAAACAAGGGTCCTCGTTAATATTACAGTGTTTGAAAAATGTAAGCATTTGAGTTACTTTGAAATTACTCCTCGTTTGCAACACCAATTCTGCAGTCCCTACAAACTATGAGAATCATGTTTTATAAGTGCAATTGATTTTCCAACAAGTATTTATTGAATGCCAAATAGTGCCATGCACTATACTGGACACTAATCCTTCAAAAACACAAGCTCATCCTGAGGAGCTTAAATTCTACTGAGTACAGACATAAATGTAGGTTCTAATAGGTTTGTTCTTACACAATCCCAGGTGACTGAAATGAGAAGGACTCACCCATCTGTAACGTCTAAGTGACAACTGCATGTCAGCTCCAGGGATGCCCCAGCAAGGTTTACCCCTCGCCTCTCCTTAGTTTTCTCCTTAACCAACGCTTATGATTCGTATGGGTTAGGTTGATAAATGGCCCTCATCAGAGGCTATGATACAAAAAGAAAAGCAGATTCCCTTTTTAGTGATATCAGAAGTACTGACTGGGACCTACATCCAATGGGGTGGTGACTAGCAGGAAATGTACTGGTAGACATTCATATCATAGTAGGAAATGAAGGCTTAAGGATACCGTTGTGAGGTTTTCTTTGGTGAAGTTTTATTTGGGAGGGTGTGAAAACTCCTACGAAGAGCTGGGAGAATGCTGAACCCAGACTAAGGTCACAAGTATTTGGTTTTGCTGTTTTTTTGTATCTGTCTATTTGGAAGGAAAATATCAAAGGCATCAATCTTTTGTTTTTATTAAGGTTGCCATTATTCAACTAGAAAAATACTCTCAATCTTAGTCTCAAAATAATGAAAAGTAACAAACAAACGAATAAATGCCCCTCCCTAACTAATTCATACGTTCTTTCCTGTTTGTTTCCTGCCTCTTCCCCTGTTGTTCTGCACCACCCACCTCCAGCTGGTGAGTCCACTTTCCTTCCTGGAGTTCTCAGTGGTATGTGTATTAATAAATAGCTTTCATCTTGCACACTTGCTGTTGGCCATATCGTTAGCTCTTCCCCTGGTAACTTCCTGGAGAAGCACAATGAATTTACGGATTTAGGCAGGTCTCTCTAAAGCTAACAGAAATATTGATTTTTATTTTTTTGAAATGGAGTCTCACTCTGTCCCCCAGGCTGGAGTGCAATGGTGCGATCTTGGCTCATGGCAACCTCCACCTCCTGGGTTCAAGCAATTGTCCTGCCTCAGCCTCCTGAGTATCTGGGATTACAGGGGTGTGCCACCACGCCTGGCTAATTTTTATATTTTTAGTAGAGACTGGGTTTCGCCATGTAGGTCAGGCTGGTCTTGAACTCCTGGTCTCGTGATCTGCCCATCTTGCCCCCTCAGAGTTCTGGGATTACAGGCACGAGCCACTGCGCCCAGCTGAAATACTTATTTATTATTTCACATGCCTGCTCGTATCCCAAACCTCCTCCTTCATGCCTCCCATCCACACCTTTAGTTAGTGACTTTACTCACACTCACATAGAAAAATGGAGCCACTGTGAGGTGACATTTAACAGAATCTCACTACCACATCTACTACCTATTCCAATCTGCACCGGCATAATCTACTCTTCCACCTGTTAATTTAGATGAATCTACCATGGTCTTATCCAAAACCAATTCTTTGATTTGTCCTGAATCTCATCCCTTCTTGGCATGCTCACAGACATTGCAGAGAATTATTATTTCTTTGCTTTCTGTATTAGTCGGGATTCTCTAGTGTAACAGAACCAATAAGATATGTATAAATATACGAGGAAGTTTATTACGGGAATTGGCTTACATGATTATGAGGGCCAAGCAGTTTCATGCTATGCTGTTTGCAAGCTGGAAACACAGAAAAGTTGATATTGTGATTCAGTTCAAGTACAACGATCTGAAAATCAGAGAACCCATGCCAGGAGTGGGAGGGACATATGTAAGTTTCAAGGTATAAAGGCCCAAGAACCAGGAGCTCCAAAGTCTAAGGGCCAAATAAGATAAATAGCTTAGCTAAAGGAGAGAGAGAAATTTTGCCTTTCTTCCACATTTTTGTTCTATTTGGGCCTGTCAGAGGTGGGATAATGCCTGCCCACAGTAATGAGGTCAGATCTTCTTTATTCAGTCTTCTTAATATTTAAAAGTTAATCTCTTGTTATAGCACCCTCACAGACAGATATACCCAGAAATAACCTCTACCCAGCTACCAGGATATACCTCAGCTCAGTCAAGTTGACACAGAAAATTAATCATCACACTTTCTTGTATCATTACCTTTAACTTCTGAATGGCTTATTCTCATGACACACAAAAATGCAGTTTATGTCTTTCATTTAAAAAAAAATTCATTTTCTATTTTACCGGCATAGGAACCCAAGAAGAAATGTTCAGTGAAGTGGGAGGGAAAGAAAGGACATGTGTCTGAGTCCATGTGAAGAGCTAGGGGAAAATGAGTCATTAGCCCAGCGCTGCTACCAAGTCAGATAAAATGATTACATCTCCTACCAACAAGGATGGCATCAGCATGAAAGTCATGAGTGAGTCCTAGGAGCAATTTTGATGGAGAAGTGAGGGCAAAAAATTGATAAAAGCATATTTCTGATATAATGGGAGGAGAGAAATTAGATATAGAAAATAACCTATTTCGCTAGGCGTGGCGGCTCACGCCTGTAATCCCAGCACTTTGGGAGGCTGAGGCAGGCGGATTACGAGGTCAGGAGATTGAGACCATCCTGGCTAACACGGTGAAACCCCATCTCTACTAAAAATACAAAAAATAAGCTAGGCATGGTGGTAGGCACCTGTAATCCCAGCTACTTGGGAGGCTGAGGCAGGAGAATCACTTGAACCTGGGAGGCAGAGGTTGCAGTGCACTGAGATTGTGCCACTGCACTCCAGCCTGGGTG
>NW_016107456.1:1448613-1455616 GCF_001604975.1 Cebus imitator
AAAGAAAGAAAGAAAGAAAATTAGCTATTCCAGGAACAAAGAAATGGCATGGTATGGACAAGCAAAGTAGAGACATTGATTTGTTTTACACTGTATCAAAGAAAGTCCATCTATAGTAACATGCAGAAAAGCAGAGTTTGCAAGTATGGAAGACAGATTGTGAGCGGTGGGAGTCTGTGGGAGGTCTCTGCTGATTTCTCTAAGTTTTCAGTGGGATTGACATGAAGCTGAGAGTACGAAGGAAGGAGGAGATATTCCGCATAAACATAGAAGGCATGAAATGGTCTCTTCATGAACAGACACTTCTCAAAAGACATACATGTGACCAATAAGCATGTGAATTAAGGCCCCACATCACTGATCATTAGAGAAATGCAAATCAAAGTCACAATGAGACACCATCTCACACCAGTCAGAATGACTACTATTAAAAAGTCAAAAAATAGTCCAGGCAAGGTGGCTCACACCTGAAATCCCAGCACTTTGCGAAGCTGAGGCAGGCAGATCACTTGAGGCCCGAAGTTCCAGACCAGCCCAGCCAACATTGCGAATCCCCATATCTACTAAAAATACAAAAAATTAGCTGGACATGGTGGTGAATGCCTGTAATCCCAGCAACTCAGTAGGCTGAGGCATGAGAATTGCTTGAACCTGGGAGGCAGAGGTTGCAGTGAGCCAAGATTGTGCCACTGCACTCCTGCCTGGATGACAGAATGAGACTCTATCTTTAAAAAATAATAGAATAAAAAGTCAAAAAATAATAGATGCTGGTGAGGAAAGCAGTATGGTGAATTCTCAATGAGCTAAAAGCAGAACTGCCATTGCACCCAGCAATCCCATTACTGGGTATATACCAGAGGGACAGAAATCATTCTACCATAAAGACACATGCATGCAAATGTTCACTGCAGCATTAGTCACAATAGCAAAGACATGGAATCAACCTTAATGTCTGTCAATGACAGATTGGATTAAGAAGATGTGGTACATATATACTATGGAATACTATGCAGCCATATAAAAGAAATAGATCCATTATACCCACATAATTACATAAACAGCTTGTTTTAATAAACATTTAAATTATTTTAAAAGAAGAAGTAAATTATTTCTTTTTCAGAAACATTGATGGCAGATGGCACTGGTGACTATTATCCTTAGGAAACTAACACAAGAACACAACACCAAAATACCACGTTCTTGATTATAAGTGGGGACTTAATGATGAGAACCCATGAGCACAAAAAAGGGAACAACAGACACTGGG
The DNA here is from genome assembly GCF_001604975.1 of Cebus imitator. Taxonomy (NCBI): domain Eukaryota; kingdom Metazoa; phylum Chordata; class Mammalia; order Primates; family Cebidae; genus Cebus; species Cebus imitator. The sequence goes on from NW_016107456.1 coordinate 1,449,881, forward strand.
GTCTATCCAAGGGTGGAAGGTGGCAGGAGGGAGAGAAGCAGAAAAGGTAACTGTTTGGTATCGGGTTTAATATCTGAGCGATAAAATAATCTGTACCAAAAAACCCCATGGCATGAATTCACCTATGTAACAAACTGTCACATGTACCTCTGAACCTAAAATAAAAGTTTAAAAACAAATAAAATAGAATACATTTTGAAATTATGTCCTTTAGAGAATAGCCTGTGGAAATATACAGTGTCAACCAAGGAGCCCTCCTGAGGTTCATAGTCATGACTTGAAGTTGACACCAGTCATAAACTTAGGTAGAAAACTGAATTTAACCAGAGTGTAGGTTTTCCAAGCTAATACAAGCAAGAAAGTTGAAAGCAAAGTATAAAATCTACGCAAAGGAATAGTAATAGTGATTGATTCTGAGCTTCATTCTGAGTAAGGAGGGCAGTGAGGACACTAATCAAATCAGGAAAGGGCCAATTAAATAACACCAGTGGAGTAAGGGGTTATAGTGGCACTGGAAGATTTCTGGACTAAGAGTGAGCTGTCATTATAGGAAGTGAGGTAAGAATAGTATACATGAAACTTTGACTTTGATAGGGGTGCTAATTACTGACCAGGTCCAGTACCACTCTTGGAAGTAGATGCCTGAGATATGCTGGAGGACAAGCGAGATGAATTCAAGTCATGTTATATGATGTCTCTCATTCATATTATTGGGAAGCCCGGTTATTTGCAAGATGAAAGTCAACAGTTCTATAGCATCTTATCAAAAGCCCTTTATGGTTTAATCCTCTACTTGTCCTAGTTTGAATTCCCACTACTCTTTCTTATTCACTCTACAAAAATTTCAAATTACCTCAGTTTCTCTGAATACTACTTTCATTTTCACTGGCTACATCTGACTATAAAATATTGTTCCTTCTGCCTGGAATGCTTTTTTCCTTCCTTGCCTGACTGATAAATTCCATTAGGCTCAATCATCTGTAAATTTTTTCCCGATTATTGTGTGTGTATATGAATGATAGATACATAGATAATAGATAGATAGATAATAGACTGTACCAGTGTGTGTGTGCGTGTACTCTGTTATCAAACCACAAGTTCCTTGACAAAAGAGCCAGATTACTTATGTTTGTACATTTTGTGCCTAATAGAATGACTATGTGCCTGACATATAAAATAAATCTAACTAAAATGAACAAAGGGAGAGATGAGCATTAACACAGTTTGTCTTCTTGATAAAATGTCCATATTCCAGTATCTAACTCATTTTACACCTTCACTTATGGATATTTCCATATGAAATCAAAGCCTACTAGGCAGATTCAAAAGGGTACCTGCTACTATCGATATAAAGAGGAAAAATAAATTGAGCTTTTTAAATCCTACTTCTCCATCACCCAAATATCTTTAAATTGACATAACCTAGAATACCAAATGGTTGTACGGCTCCCCTCTTACATAAGCTAAGCCACACATTTACAAATCATCCTTATAATATATGTGGGAAAACTCTGTTACTGAAGTCTATACATGAGATAGTTATTTTCTTATAATAGGAAGGGTCCCATGGAATAATAATATTAGACTTTTCATATGGAAAAATAATGTTGTTAACTGAATATTGTAACTTAATAAAAAAGATTCTGTGAATGCAGGAAGATATCTAATAATTTATAAATGCATCAACTAATACACAGTTTGACTCAGTGCAAAGGGAGTGTGGCTTTTAAGAACCACCACTCTAACCAGGAACCTTAAAGAGAAAATTTATAAGTAAAAGAATCTGATTCAGGGGGTGTGAATCAGAGTAATCATGCTGTGTAATATAACAGAAGTCTCCCCAAGACACCAGAACCACATCTAAGGAAGAAATGTATAGCAAAATAATTATTTTGTGGTTCAACCCGTTTCTCTTACTCAAATGTTACAATGAGGTGCTTGGTGTGCTGTCTTATCTGTTCTATTGGTCTTTCTCACAAGCTACTGCAGTGACTTTATTCGACTAGGACATTCACAAATTGCCCAGAGAACCCAGGGCTTTTTGACCCACAGCAGCTGTTGCTTCTCTCTTTATGGATTATAAATGTAGCATTATTTCACACTGGGTTTTCTTGGAGGGACCACAAAAGGATTACAAGTTTGATTCCCTTGCAAGAAACAGCTAGCCTAGATGACAGCACCAAACAAAATGGTAAAATTCTATCCACCCATTCTGGGAGTGAGACGGGATTATTCCCTTGATCTTGACCCCCTTCACTGCAGGAACTGGAGTGGCTCATTTCACTCAGCCTGCAGTCCATGGACAGCTGTGTTAACAGCTCAGTGAAGTGTTAGTGTGACAGCCTGCTGCACCTACCATTTTTGACACCCAAGTTCTTGTTTGGTTTCTGGAAAGAATCAGGTCACACAATCTATTTGAAGGGTAGTGAATGCAGAGGATTTTACTGGGTGTTAAAAGTGGCTCTCAGAAGAATGGGGAATTGGAAAGGGGATGGTGCAGAAAGGTGATCTCTCCCTAAAGCCACACTGTCTGAAGTTAGAACTGAGTCTATCCATAGTCTCTGATGCTCAGCAGCATATATCCCCAGCGTTCAGCAGCTTGTATCCCCAACCACTTGCATCAGCTGCTTCTGTTGCTCTTGTTTTTGTTGTTATTTCTGCTAACTGATCTGGTTTTAAAGAGCAAAGGATACGGGGTGGGGCAGACCAAAAAGGTACTCATTTGGGAGGAAAAATGGGGTCAGCTGTTTTCACTTAGGGCCAGTGTTCCAGGCTTGAGGGTGGGGTTTAGCCAGGAGCCCAGCCGTTCTGTATCGGGAGGACCACTAGAATCCCATTAACAAGCAGAGATGCTTCACTCTTCATTTCTCTTCCTCTGCCAGTAGAAAAAAGCCTTGAGCGAGCCCTTGAAAAGTCTCCCAAAATAAAACCTTTAGAAGTGCATACACAGAGATGTGTGTGTGTGTGTGTGTGTGTGTGTGTGTGTGTGACAGAGAGAGAGAGAGAAAGACAGACAGACAGAGAGAGAGAGAGAGCTATCTATCAATAAAGAAATAACTGAACGGAAAGTGTAAGGAAAATCATGAGGGACAAACACATGGTTATGCCCATGAACTGAAGCTGCAACTAGCTAAGCGATTCTGCAGGTCTCAATAACCGAGAAAACAACATGTGAGGACAGGAAAAAATAGTGTTGGGGAATTGTTGTGAAGAATTCCAGGCATACATTTTTCTTTTTGGAGAAAAATGGAGTCTTGCTCTGTGCCCAGGCTGGAGTGCGGTGGTGTAATCATAGCTCACTGAAGCCTCAACTGCCCGGCCCCAGGCAATCCTCTTGCCACAGCTTTCCAAAGTGCTGGAATTAAAGGTTTGAGCCACTGCACCTGGATAATCTCACATATAATTTAGATGAAACACAGCAAAAGAGTGAAAGAGAAAAAAATATTCCCACTGATAGAAGATGCCCACCAACATTGACTATTTTAGCCTGGGTGCTGGTCAAAAAACATCTCCTGGAAACTTACAAGCACAATGGGCCTATAGCTTAAATTTCAATATGATCCGGGAATTCCTACTTCAAGAAGTCAACAGTACATGCAGTCTGAGCCACTGAGATACCTGTAGCACCCAAAAGCACAGACCAAAAAACAACAAAACCAAACCAAAACAAACAAAAACTCTCAAACTCCCTCTTCTCAGATGTCAACCCAAGTGTGAATGTCAACATGGAAAACTAGAATTCAACCAGCTGACCTAAAACTAGTAGAAAGAAACATTCAAGTACAGACAGCAGAACTATCATACATAGACTATATAAAAGAATTAATCGAACACATAAACATCCCAGATTAGTACACTATAAAAATAAAGGTACATGTAAATAAATAAAGTAGAAATTTGAATACTAAAAGATATATAGTAACTGTAGTCAAAAACTGAGTGAACTAAATAGTCAAATAGAGCTGGAAACAAAAATCAGTAAATTTGAATATTAACCTGAGAAAAATCATTCATAACTTAGCAGATGTTGAACAGATATGAAATATATGAGAATATAATATGTAAATTAAAATAGGAAAATAGAATGTATTGCTAATATAAAGTTTTTAAACTGAAAAAGAATGAGGAACAGCTTATATTTAATCCAAAAGGATTATTTTGGAGAATTTTCCTTACATAGAAAAATATATAATTCTTTGAATCAGTAGTACATGCAAAGGCAGATAGACATCCAAAAATTTCATGGTTAACTTCTAAAAGAAAAATAGAAAATACAAATTCTAAAGAAGTAAGCTTTGTTTAGTATTTTTTTATTCCAATACTAAATAGGGAAGAAAATGGAAGAAAAAAAAAAAGGAAAAAGAGTAAACAGCTGGGTAGATGCAGATAAAAATTAATTATTTTTAAAAATGCAAATATGCTAGTATTTACAATGAATGTAAATATATAAGTTGCACTAAATTTAAAAGCAGAGATTGAGTGGATTTTTTTAGACTAGCAATACAAAAAAATATATACGCCGGGTAAATATTAACTAAATGAAATCTGGTATTGAGATATTAATCAGACCTAATAGATTTTAGTACAGAATCATTAAGAGGAAGAAATATAGTTATTATGCAATGATAACTTTTTTCTCAATCAGCAGGAAGATACTATAACGTCAAAATACATAAGGAAAATATGAAAGAATTACAAGGTAAATAGAAAATTCAACATCATAGGTGAAAGGATATTAAATTTCTTTATATTCTTTCTATTCTTTAAAACTTACGAAATATCTGAACATAAATAACTGATGAGATAATTTTATATATATATATATATATACACACACACACATATATACATTAAACAAGCAATTAGAAAACTTTTTTCAAAAATTACAGAAATACTTGGAAATTGAGGGAATATCCAAGATGGCCATTTAGGAACAGCTCAGGATTGCAGCTCCCAGTGAAAGTGCAGAGGGTGAGTGGGCGCCGCATTTTTATTGCCCACAGACTAGGAAATTCCCAGGCGGAGAAGCTCCACAGGTCACCAGCACAGCTGTTTCAGCCAGCACGGCTGTGCCAGCCGGCGCCACTGCTTTGCCCCACGCGGCTGCTTTGTCAGCGCCCCGGAGCAGCGGTTCTCCATACAAAATACACCAGTCCGGGGGGGCCTTTTGGCTGGCAATTGGAGCCACGGGAAGTCGCCCATTCGTCTGTTTAAAAGGGGACTGAGCAGGGAACCAGGACAGTAGATTCCAGGGCAAAAAAAAAAAAGTGCCACAAACCTCAGTGCCGCTGTTTACCAGCGCAGTGAGTGGCTACAGAGGAAAACAAACAGACCCCGGTGCCTCTTCAACAGGCGACTGGAACACCAACTTAAAAAAGGCTCTGAGGCAGGGAGCCAGGCGATCAGGCTCGGCTGGCCCCACCCCCACAAAAGAACAGCAACCAGAAACTCTGCATTGAGAGTTTCACAGCAAGCGCAGCTGAACCCAGGACGGGCCAGCTCTGTGGGGGAGGGGCGTCCGCCATTACTGAGGCAGCCCACCAGGACGGAGGTAGTCGGCAAATGCTGAGGCAGCCCGCCATTGCCAAGGCAACCCGCCATTGCTGAGGCAGCCCGCTGTTGCCAAGGCAACCCGCCACAGCAGAGACTCCACCTCAACAGAGGCAGGTCACCATCGCCAAAGCAGTTCTAACTACACCCATATAAACAGGACTGCAGGGAAGTTCACTCGGCAGC
>NW_016107456.1:1460728-1520581 GCF_001604975.1 Cebus imitator
TGATGGGGAGGAAGGCAGCAAATCACACTGCCACGTGTGTACCTATGCAACAATTTTGCATGTTCTTCACATGTACCCCAAAACCTAAAATGCAATAAAATAAATAAATGGGGGGAAAAAAAGAAATATTTGGAAATTAAGCAGCATATCTGTAAATAATTATGGACCAAAGAACAAATCATAAGAAGGAATATTAGAAAATATTTTAAAACATAAAAACACAAGTGCCAAACCTGTAAAATGCAGCTAAATCAGGACTTAAAGAGAAGTTTACAATCTTAAGTGCTTTATTTTGGAAAACAAGAAAGACCAAACTCAAAAGACATACACACACAGATATCTAGAAATGGAAGAACAAATTAACTCTAAAATAGGTAGAGGAAGTAAACAATAGGGGCAGAAATCAATGCAATAGAAAATGGGCAAACAATAGAAACAAATAAATGAAACAATTAAAAGATTACTATTTAGAAAGATGAGCAAACCTGATAAACCTTAGGCAGAAAAACCAAAAAAAGAAAAAAGAAAAATCCAAATTACCACTATCAAGATAATACAGTATTAGCATAAGGATAGATAATGTAGGTCAATAGAACAGGACAGTGCATTCAAATGTAGACCCTCACATGAAGCATCAATGACTTTCAACAATGCTGCTAACAATTTAATAGGAAAGGGGAGCTTTTACAGTGACTGGTGCTGGGACAACTGAAGAATATTTTTAGTTCACCCTTCATTGAATCTCACCACACCTGAGAATTAATTTTAAATGAATCATAGACAAATTTAAAAGCCAAAACTATAAAATGTCTTTAAAAAGTGAAAAATCTCACTGCAGCACTGGGTCAAGCAATCATATCTTATAAATAGTACAAAAAGCACCAGCCAGAAAAGGAAAATAATAATAAATTTCACTTCATTAACTTTTAAACTTCTACTTTTCAAAATTCGCCTTTAGTAAGTGAAAAACAAGCCACATACTGGAAAAGATATTTATGCATTTGAGCATGGTCTTGAGCTAAGCATATAAAAAGAATTCTTATATCTCAATAATAGGAAGACAAGCGATCCAATTAAAAATGGGCAAAGGATTTATACAAAGCACTTCACCAAAGAAGCTATGTGAATAATAAATCAGCACATGAAAAAGCACACATCTTTCTTTATTCAATAAATGCAATTAAAATCACTTTTGAATACCACAACACACCCACTTGAATGGCTAAAAATAAAAAGATTTGAGGAAACGGGAATTCTCATATTTTGTATGTGAGTATGTAAAAGGCTATAACTGTTGGAGAAACACTTTGGCAATTTCTTGTAAATTTAAACATACACTTTGATAAGATCTTACTATTCCATTTCTTGGTGTTACCCAAGAGAACTGAAAACATTTGTATACAAAAAAGATGTGTATACAAATTTTCATGGCAGCTTTACTCATAACAAGTCCAGAACTAAAAACATCCCAAGCCACCATAAACTAAAGAATGGATACAAAATGTGGGCCAGGCGTAGTGGCTCACACTTGTAATCCCAGCACTTTGGGAAGCCAAGGCAGGCAGATCATGAGGTCAGGAGTTCAAGACCAGCCTGGCCAACGTAGAGAAATCTGTCTCTACTAAAAATACAAAAATTACCCAGGGGTGATGGCATGTGCCCGTAGTCCCAGCTACTCGGGAGGCTGAGGCTGGAGAATCACTTGAACCTGAGAGACAGAGGTTGCAGCGAGCCAAGACCATGACATTGCACTCCAGCCTGGGTGACAGAGTGAGACTCTGTCTCAAAAAAAAAAAAAAAAAATTGTGTATGTGCATACAGTAGAATGCTACTTGGGAATAAAAGTAACAAACTACTGATGCATACAACATGAATGAACAAAACCAGTATGCTGAGCTAAAGAGGAGGGTGGAGGCTAGGTGCAGTGGCTCATGCCTATAACCCAGCATTTTGGGAGGCCAAGGTGGGTGGGCCACCTGAGGTTAAGAGTTCGAGACCAGCCTGGCCAACGTGGTAAAACCCCCTCTCTACTGAAAATACAAAAATTAGCCAGGGATGGTGGCAGGTGTCTGTAATCTATAATCCCAGCTACTGAGGAGGCTGAGCCATGAGAATTGCTTGAACCCGGGAGGCGGAGGCTGCAGTGAGCTGAGGTAGCACCACTGCACTCCAGCCTGGGCTCCAGAGTGAGCTATTGTCTCAAAAAAAAGGAGGAGGATGGAAGGTGAGAGGAAGGAGAGGATCAGGAGAAATAATTGACAGATACTAGGCTTAACATGATGAAATAATCTGAATAACAAACCCCATGACACACATTTACCCATGTAACAAATCTGCACATGTACCCCTGAACTTAAAATAAAAAGAAAAAAAGCGAGATGCAAAGGAAAGCATCCCATAATCCATTACATGAAGTTCTAGAACAAACAAAACCAAATCATGGTGATTGAAATGGGGTGGTGCCCAGGCAGAGTGTTGGGGAGATTACTACAAAATAGCTTGAGAGACCCTTTGTTGTGGAGTCCTGTCAAAATAAGTAACCAAGAAGGAGGAAGGTGCCCCAGGTTGGAAAGAACAATTACTCTAAGAGACACTAACCACAGACAACCCACTGCTAGAACATCCTGTTCCCAAATACCTTGCTCCACACACAGCCCCAACGGCACAACCTGGTTCTGCACCCAGGTCCTCATCACCACCCTCCAGCCCCAGCCCCTTGGCAGACAGCCCTTTCTCTGCCGTGCTGCCCATTGCACCCTTCAATGTATCTGTGTACCTCCTCTAATAAATCTACCTTTCCTTATCCACAACTATCTCGGTAAATTCTTCTACCCCTGCAATGCTGGCCCCAGCCAGCCTGTACTCTCTCCTCTACTCTCCCTATTTCTACTCTTCCAACTGCAACCTCTCGGTACACAGCATTCAAGGCAGCAGACAATGGTCCCAGACAGGGGCTACTCTTCAGCGGGCCAGAATGTCCTGGTGGAAAGACATCTGACTGTCACCTCCTGATTGGGTGAGAGTTTAGAGTTTTGCTTTCAGTCGTCCAATGGACAGTCTATAGTAACCCTCTGGCAACTTATGGCAATGGGCCAGGGCCACTCCCTGGTATAACCTGATGGCTGGGGGGTGAACAGGTTTGGCTGCCTTCCCCAGAAGGAGGAAGTTTCCCTATTACTCATTCTGGTCAAAAGTCCCCAGTCCCTACATGTGGTGCATCTGGAGGCAGAAGCTCAAACAAGACAAATCCACATGTTTTGGGGAACTTGGACCCCATCTTTCTTACTCTAAATTCTCCTATGGAGGCAGCCAGCCACCATGCTCTGGAGGTCTTAATTTGGGTGATCCCAAACAGCACTGGGACAGTGAGTCTTCCCTTAACCCTTTATCCTCATACCTGGATTGGCCACCCAATGTAATTCATAACTGAACTGACCTGGGGTCACTCACCCAGTGTTCATTCAGTGTAAGGTTCTAGCACTGAGAGATCCCTTCTAATATGTGGGATGCCCCTTTGGAAAGTGCATCTTGAAGTCCATTATGGATGTGAGACGATCCCTTTCCATGGACGGATGCCCTGAGACAAATTGCAGTTCATGTCCCCAGCAGACATTCTTCCCCAATCCCACCGTGTGGCAAAACCCCTCCATTCCCTTAGACTCCTCCCAGGGTTGCATTTTAAAGCAACAAGGAGGAAGGGGCCCCAAGTAGGGGAGGACAATTGTTCTGACAGACAGTTGATCACAGACAACCCACTAGTGGAAATCCTATTAAAATTCTAAAATGTAATTGTGATGGTTAGTATTGAGTGACAACTTGATTGGACTGAAGGATGCAAGGTACTGTTCCTGGGTGTGTCTGTGAGGGTGTTGCCAAAGGAGATTAACATTTGAGTCAGTGGTCTGTGAGAAGCAGACCCACCCTCAACCTGCTTGGGTACCCTCTAATCAGGGGCCAGCATGGCTAGAATAAAGCAGGCAGACGTTGAGAAAGCAGACTTGCTGAGTCTTCCTGCCCTCATCTTTCTCCCATGCTGGATGCTCCTGCCCTCTAACATCAGACTCCCAGTTCTTCAGCTTTCGGACTCTTGGACTTACCAGTGGCTTTCCAGGGACGCTGGGGCCTTCCACCACAGACTGAAGACTGCGCTGCTGGCTTCTCTAATTTTGAGGTTTGGGAACTTGGACTGGCTTCCCTGCTCCTCAGCTTGCATACCTATCGTGGGACTTCACCTTGTGATCATGTAAGTCAATACTCCTTAATAAACTCTCCTCCATATATACATCTAGCTATTAGTTATGTCCCTCTAGAGAACCCCAACTAATACAATTACAGTAATGAAAACTTCAAGGTCCAAAAATAGCCAAGATATTCTTAAAGAAGAGTAACAGTGGAGAGAGGGGGGTTGATACCTAAGAATTGTATTACAAAATCCTAATAGATAATGTGGAATTTGTGCAAGGATACATAAGAAGGACTGGAAAGTGCTCAAAAGTGTAGCCATGCATTTTTAGAAATCTGCTCTAAGACAGAGTTCTTGCAAATCAGTGGGAAAATGAAGACTTTTTCAATATATTGTTCTGGAACAATTGATTATTCATGTGGAAAATAAACAGAATGAAATTAAATCCCTACTTGAAACCATCCACAAAAGTTAACTCCAAGTACATTAAAGATAGAGATGTGCAAAGCATTTCTGTAAAAGTTTTGAGAATAGAGTATGCATGGTTATCTTTTGATTTTAGGATGAGAAGGGATTTTTTTTATACAAGAGGAAAATGCACAAAACATAATACACAATATTAAGCAATTTCTGTACAACAAAGTTCAGAATATACAAAGTGGGAAAGAAATGACAAGCGGGGGCCAGGTGCAGTGGCTCACACCTGTAATCCCAGAACTTTGGGTGTCTGAGATGGGTGGATCACTTGAGTCCAGGGGTTTAAGACCAGCCTGTGCAACATGGTGAAACCCTGTCTCTACAAAAAAATACAAAAATTTGGCAGGTGTGGTGGCACTTGCCTGTGGTCCCAGTACTCAGGAAGCTGAGGTGGGAGAATCACTATACAGGCATTGATCGACTTACGACCTATGAAACTTACGACCATTCGACTTTACGACCACAATCGCTAGCCACGACTGCTCCGCGTCTGGCAGCGCAAACGTTGCCCAGCTGGGCGTACGACAGTGCGGACTGGCTTCCGGCAGCACTACCATCTCTGTGTGCACCATTTCAACTGTTATCCCAGACCTGGTACAGCAATTTGTGTTTTGTGTCTTGGATATTTTTCATCAAACCCCTCCCAATAAGCTTCTTATACATTTCGAAGCAACGGACCCAAACATGGAACGATTTGCAAGGATTGAACGGATGGCGCACGATGTGTTTCGTCCGTATCGTGAAATTTATGAAGAAAAAAAGAAACATACAATTCAGACAAAGCTCACCACGTTTATGAAAAAGCCAACTCTGGTAACCCCAAATGCTGCCTCAGCTGACGACATCAACGATCCGCAGCCAAGCACCAGCGGCCAATAAAATGTTTCGTACATGTTTATATATTTTGATATGTTTTGTAATTGGGAAAATGTTTCCTATGGTATTTTTTACACCTGTATTTTGTATTTTTGTATGCACCTGTATTTTGTAATTTTGTATGTTTCGCAAATATTAAACCAGTTGTACTGGTAATGCAGTGTTTTACTTAAAACTGATGAATGTAAAAATAAGAAACAAAATGGTGTACAGATGATACAAATGGCATAAAATGAACAAAGAAAATTATGATAAAATATGACTTAAAGATTTTTATAACATTATTTCACAGTACTGTACATATAGCCTACTCAACTTACGACCAAATTGTGTTACGACCGGTCTGTCGGAACCAATCATGGTCATTGGTCGAGCACTATCTGTATAAGCCCGGGACGCTGAGGTTGCAGTAAGCCAAGATCACGCCACTGCACTCCAGCCTGGGTGACAGAGTGAGCCCCCGTCAAAAAAGAACAAAAAGAAGAAATGACAAACTGAAAGAAGACATTTACAATTTATGTAACCAAAAAAAGTATTCAATACATCGTAAGAATTCCTTTGAATTTAAAAAAAAAAAAAAAAAAAAAAAAAAAAAAAAAGCAAAACATGAATAGCCAATTCAAAGGAAAGTAAAATGTCTATCAAGGATATGGAAAGTTTCCAGAACTCATTAGTAACCATAAAAGTGCTAATTATAAAATTAATGAGCTAGGTAGCCCTCTTAGCACAGCTAGCAGTGTGTCAGTTTCATAAAATTGAGACACTGTTTTATTCTTTTTTTAATTTGCCAATGTTTACATTTGACAAGATTTTCAAAATCTTTTTGGTTACAAACTCTTTATAGGGTAACAAAAATGTGAGGCAATATGAACTCTTACATACAGCTGTTATGAGTGTAAATTAATAAAACCATTTCAGAGAAATATATGAATATAGAACTTCACACCCATTTATACACCACATATAAATCAGGATCATACTCAGGGGCATTCACTGAAACAGTGTTGGTAAGAGCAACACATATGAATGAATCTTCCCTGAAGGAAAGTGAAGCATAGGGACATGGGTGACATTAATAGGGTCACTCAGTAACTGGTGAAACCATAAGTCAAACCCAGAAATCTGACTCTAGAGTCTCCATCCTAATCATGCCACTGTAGTACATTAATAAAATACTCAGTAGCCATTAAAAAGAATTATCCAGCTTTGTGTTTACTAACATAAAATGAGCTCTAATGTATACCATTACATAAAGAATCAATACTAATGAATGCAAATAATCTAACAGAATCTACAGATCACACATTACAACTAATAAGTTAATATAGAAAATTTGCTGGTGACAAGGTCAATACATGAAAGTCATTTTTATTTCTATACACCAGCAACAAAAATTACAAAATGAAATTTTAAAAAAATACCAGTTATAAGCACACAAAAAGTCAAGTACATGGAAGTCAACCTAAAAATATATAATTATTCAAAGAGATTAACAAATCTGCCAGTCCTGGTGGTTCATGCCTGTAATCCCAGATACAGGAGGCTCATGCAGGAGGATTGCTGGAGGCCAGAAGTTCATGACCAGGCTGGACAACATAGCATGATCCTATCTCTGATATGAATAAGAAGGAAAAAATATTACCCAGGTGTGGTGGCATTCACCTGTAATCCCAGCTACTCTGGAGGCTGAAGTAGGAGGACAGCTTGAGCCCAGGAGTTCAAGGCTACAGTAAGCTATGATCATACCACTGCACTCCAGCCAGGGAGACAGAGCAAGTCCCTGTTTCTAGAACAAAGGCAGAAAGAAAGAAAAGAAATTTACAAATCCTAAATCCTAAATAAATGTGTGAATATGTATACATATGTGTGTGTGTGTGTGTGTGTATCTCCCACAAAATAAAAGATTAATAATTCGAATACAATAAAATTTTAAAATTCTATTTATCAAAAGACATCATTGAGAATATAAATCCAACCATGTAACAAGAAAAGAGACTTGCAACACATATAAATGGCAAATTACTTCTATCTAGAATAAATAATTCCTTCAATAACAAATGACACACAACTCAATTATAAAATGGGCAAAAAGAATATCCTGTCACAGAAAGAGATACAAATAACTACTAATGTGAAAGGTACTCACCCTCATATCTGGCAAATTTGAAACAAAATCTCAATGATACACTACTAACCATGCATTAGAATGGCTAAAATTATGAAAGACTTACAACTAAGTTTTGATGAGCATGTGAAGTAACAATAGGAACTCTCATCCATGGTCATAGGTATCCAAATTGGTACAATCACTTTGTGAAACAGTACTTACTAAAGTTGATCTATAACTCAACTATTCCACTCCTAGCATATACTGAACACCACTGCATGGACATACATACCTAAAGACACTTTCATAATATTCAAAGCAGTTTAATGTATTATAGCCCCAAACTGAAAACAGAATTCATCCATATTGAAGTGAACACATTTCCAGGGTTACATTGACATTAAGGAGATACCACAGAGCCATAAAATGCATGACAGCTACACTCACAAACATAATCTTGCACACAGAATTTTGAACCAAAATAGCCAGACACAAAATAATACAATTCCAGTTACATAAACTTCAGAAATAGGCACACACAAAAAAATAATGATCTATGGTATTAAAACTCATGAATGAGGAGAGAGAAGTGACTTATTGCAAGAGGCACCAGGGGCAGTAGTTTGGAGATTTGGCTATGTTCTATTTCTTGACCTGGGATGTGATTATATTGGTGTTACCTTTGATAGTTCTTTGGGTTGTGCATTTATATTTTACATACTTTTATATATGTTGATCTTTCTTTAATAAAAAATATTTAAGAAAACAATCTTTAAGACAGACTGTATTTTTCATATTGTCTACCTGCATGTGTGTAGTTTAGATGCACAAACTTTGTTTAATGATGGAGATACATTCTGAGAAATGCATCATTAGCCATTTTCATCATAGTGTGAATATCATAGGGTGTACTTACACAAACTGAGGTGGTGCAGCCTCCTACACACCTAGGCTGTATGGTATGGCCTATTTCTCCTAGGCTACAAACCTGTACAGACTGTTACTATAATGAATACATCAACAACAGCAACCAAATGGCAAGTATTTGCATATTTAAACATCACTAACCATAGAAAAGGTGCAGTAAAAATACAGTGTGAAAGACAAAAATAGTACAGCTGTATAGGGCACTTGCGATGAATAAAGATTGCAGGACTGGAAGTTGCTCCGGGTGAGTCAGTGAAAGTGGTGACTGAGTGTGAAAACCCAGGACATTACTGGACACTACTGTATAATGGATAAACACTGTGCACTTGGGCTACAGTTCATTTATAAAACAAAAATTTATTTCTTGAATAAAAAAGTAAACATCTTACTGTAACTTTTATACTTTATAAACTTTTTAATGTTTAACCTTTTTGACTCTTGTTTAAAACAAACACACTGGGGGGAAGATCCAAGATGGCTGCTTAGGAACAGCTCAGGATTGCAGCTCCCAGTGAAAGCGCAGAGGGTGAGTGGATGCCGCATTTTTATTGCCCACAGACCAGGAGATTCCCAGGCGGAGGTGCCCCACAGGTCACCAGCGCAGCTGTATTGGCCAGTGGGGCTCTTTTGGTTGGCACGGCTGCTTTGCCCCGTGCGGCTGCTTTGTCGGCGCCCCAGCATGGCAGTTCTCCGTATGAAATACACCGGTCCGGGTATTTCGTACCCGGACAGCTGGCAATTGGAGCACCGGGAAGTCGCCCATTAATCTAACTAAAAAGGGGACTGAACAGGGACCCAGGCCAGGAGATTCCTGGGCAAAAAAAAAGCACCACGAATCTCAGCGCCACTGTTTAAGCAGGCACAGTGAGTCGCCTCATGGGAAATCACACAGATCCCAGCACATTTTCAACAGGCGACTGGAACACCTGGAAGAGAGTCAACTGATCAATTTAAAAAAAAAAAAAAAAAAAAAAAAAAAAAAAAAAAAAAAAAAAAAAAAATAGAAAAAAAAAAAAAAAAAAAAAAAAAAAAAAAAAAAAAAAGGCTCTGAGGCAGGGAGCCAGGTGATCAGGCTTGGCTGGTCCCACCCCCAGAAAAGAACAGTAATCAGAAACTCTCTGGATGGAGAGTTTCACAGCAAGCGCAGCTGAACCCAGGACGGTCCAGCTCTGTCGGGGAGAGGCATCCGCCATTACCGAGGCACTCCACCACTACGGGGGTAGTCCACCATTGCTGAGGCAGCCTGCCTTTGCCAAGGCAACCCTCCATTGCTGAGGCTGCCTGCCATTGCTAAGGCAACCCGCCATCGCCAAGGCAACCTGCCATTACAGAGAGAGTCCACCAATACAGAGGTGGGCCACCATTGTCAAGGCAGTTCTAACTACACCCATATAAACAGGACTGCAGGGAAGTTCACATGGCAGCTGGGCGGAGCGCACAGCAGCTCAGCAAAGCCTCTGCAGGCAGACAGTGACTAGGCTGCCTCCTTGCTGGGCAGGGCAGCCCTGAAAAAAAAAAAGGCAGCAGCACAACGGAAACTCATAAATAAAGCCCTAACTCCCTGGGACAGAGCACCTGGGAACAAAAAGTGGTTTATGATTTCTGCTGCAACAGACCTAAATGTACCTGCCCAGCAGCTCTGAATGAACAACGGAGCTCACAGCTCAGCATTTGAGCTCCTATAAAGGACAGACTGTCTCCTCAAGCAGCCCTCTGACCCCTATATATCCAAAGACTCATCTCATAAAGGAGAGATCAGACTGAAATTTGGCGGGTACCTTCTGGGACAAAGATAGCAGAAGAAGAAAACTGGTAACAACCCTTGCTGCTCAGCAGCTGCTGCAGGTGAACCCCAGGCAAGCAGGGCCTGGAGTGGACCTCAGCAGTCCTACAGCAGAGGGGCCAGACTGTTAGAAGGAAAACTAAGAAATGGAAATAACTTCACCATCAACAAACAGAATGTCCACTCAGAGACCAAATCTGAAAGTCAGCAACTACAAAGACAACAGGTAGATAAATACATAAAGATGGGAAGAAACCAGTGCAAAAAGGATGAAAACACTCGAAACCAGAAGACCTCTCCTCCTACAAGGGATCACAACTTCTCACCAGCAAGAGAACAAGGTTGGATGGAGAATGAGTGTTATGAAATGACAGAATCAGACTTCAGAAGGTGGGTAGTAAGAAACTTCTGTGAGCTAAAAGAACATGTTCTAACCCAAAGCAAAGAAACTAAGAACCGTGAAAAAAGATTTGACAAATGCTAATGAGAATGGACAAAATAGAAAGGAATGTAAGTGAATTGATGGAGATGAGAAACACAACACAAGAACTTCGCGAAGCATGCACAAGATTCAACAGCCAAATTGACCAAGCAGAAGAAAGGATATCAGAGGTCGAAGATCAACTCAATGAAATAAAACGAGAAGGCATGATTAGAGAAAAAAGGGTAAAAAGAAATGAACAAAATCTCCAAGAAATGTGGGACTATGTGAAAAGACCTAATCTACGTTTGACAGGTGTACCAGAACGTGACGAACAGAATGAATCCAAGCTGGAAAATACTCTTCAGGATATTATCCAGGAAAAGTTCCCCAACCTAGCAAGGCAGGCCAATATTCAAGTCCAGGAAATACAGAGAACACCACAAAGATATTCCTCATGAAGAGGAACCCCAAGGCAAATAATCATCAGATTCACCAGGGTTGAAATGAAGGAAAAAATGCTAAGGGCAGCCAGAGAGAAAGGTCGGGTTACCCACAAAGGGAAGCCCATCAGACTCACAGCAGATCTCTCAGCAGAAACCCTACAAGCCAGAAGAGAGTGGGGGCCAGCATTCAACATCCTTAAAGAAAGGAACTTTCAACCCAGAATCCCCTATCCAGCAAAACTAAGCTTCATAAGTGAAGGAAAAATAAAATCCTTTGCGAACAAGCAAGTACTGAGAGATTTCGTCATCACCAGGCCAGCTTTACAAGAGCTCCTGAAAGAGGCTCTACACATAGAAAGGAATAACCAGTACCAGCCACTCCAAAAACATGCCAAATGATAAAGAGCATCAACACGATGAAGAATCTGCATCAACTAAGGGGCAAAACAGCCAGCTACCACCAAAATGTCAGTATCAAATTCACACATAACAATATTAACCCTAAATGTAAATGGACTAAAAGCCCCAAACAAAAGACACAGACTGGCAAATTGGATAAAAAGCCAAAACCCATCGGTGTGCTGTATCCAGGAAACCCATCTCACATGCAAGGATACACAAAGGCTCAAAATAAAGGGATGGAGGAAGATTTACCAAGCAAATGGAGAGCAAAAAAAAGCAGGAGTTGCAATTCTCATCTCCGATAAAATACGCTTTAAAGCAACAAAGATCAAAAGAGACAAAGAAGGACATTACATAATGGTAAAAGGATCAATACAACAAGAAGAGCTAACTATCCTAAATATATACGCACCCAACACAGGAGCACCCAGATACATAAGGCAAGTTCTTAATGACTTACAAAGAGACTTAGTCTCCCACACAATTATAGTGGGAGACTTTAACACCCCATTGTCAACATTAGACAGATCAACCAGACAGAAAATTAACAAGGATATCCAGGACTTGAACTCAGACCTGGACCAAGCAAACCTAATAGACAGTTATAGAGCTCTCCATGCCAAATCCACAGAATATACATTCTTCTCAGCACCACATCACACCTACTCTAAAATTGACCACATAATTGGGAGTAAATCACTCCTCAGCAAATGCAAAAGAACGGAAAACATAACAAACAGTCTCTCAGACCACAGTGCAATCCAGTTAGAACTCAGAATTCAAAAGCTAACACAGAACCGCACAGCTTCATGGAAACTGAACAACTTGCTCTTGAATGTTGACTGGATAAACAATGAAATGAAGGCAGAAATAAAGATGTTCTTTGAAACCAGCAAGAATTAAGACACAACATACCAGAATCTCTGGGACACATTTAAAGCAGTCTCTAGCGGAAAATATATAGCAATAAGTGCCCACATGAGAAGCAAGTAGAGATCAAAAATTGACACCCTATCGTCAAAATTGAAAGAGCTAGAGGAGCAAGATCAAAAAAACTCAAAACCTAGCAAAAAACAAGAAATAACTAAGATCGGAGCAAAACTGAAGGAGATAGAGACACAAAAAAACCCTTCAAAAAATCAATAAATCCAGAAGCTGGTTTTTTGAAAAGATCAACAAAATAGGCAGACCACTAGCCAGATTAATAAAAAAGAAAAGGAGAATAACCAAATTGATGCAATAAAAAACAATAAAGGGGATATCACCACAGATTTCACAGAAATTCAAACCATCATCAGAGATTATTACAAACAACTCTATGCACATAAACTAGCAAACCTGGAAGAAATGGATAAATTCCTGGACACTTGCTTCCTCCCAAACCTAAACCAGGAAGAAGTCGAAACCCTGAGCGGACCCATAACAAGATCTGAAGTTGTGGTAGCAATTAAGAGCTTACCACCCAAAAAAAAGCCCAGGTCCACATGGGTTCACAGCCGAATTCTACCAGTCATACAAAGAGGAGCTGGTACCATTCCTTCTGAAACTATTCCAAATAATACAACAAGAGGGAATTCTTCCCAAATCATTTTATGAGACCAACATCATCCTGATACCAAAATCCGGCAGAGACTCAACAAGAAAAGAAAACTTCAGGCCAATATCCATGATGGACATAGATGCAAAAATCTTCAATAAAATACTGACAAGCCGATTGCAACAGCACATCAAAAAGCTTATCCACCATGATCAAGTAGGATTCATCCCGGGGATGTAAGGCTGGTTCAACACACGTGAGTCTATAAATGTAATTCACCACATAATCAGAACGAAAGACAAAAACCACATGATTATCTCAACTGATGCAGAGAAGGCCTTTGACAAAATTCAATAGCCCTTTATGCAAAAAACCCTCAATAAGCTAGGTGTTGATGGAACGTATCTCAAAATAATAAAAGCTAGTTATGACAAACCAACAGCCAATATCATACTGAATGGGCAAAAACTGGAAGCATTCCCTTTGAAATCTGGCACTAGACAAGGATGCCCTCTCTCACCACTCCTATTCAATACAGTACTGGAAGTTCTAGCCAGAGCAGCCAGGCAAGAAAAAGAAATAAAGGGTATTCAAATAGGAAAGGAGGAAGTCAAATTGTCTCTATTTGCAGACAACATGATTGTATATCTAGAAGACCCCATCGTCTCAGCCCAAAATCTCCTGAAACTGATAAGGAACTTCACCAAAGTCTCAGGATACAAAATCAATGTGCAAAAATCACAAGCATTCCTATACACCAATAACAGACTTAAAGACAGCCAAATCAAGAAAGAACTGCCATTCACAATTGCCACAAAGAGAATAAAATACCTAGGAATACACCTCACAAGGAATGTAAAGGACCTCTTCAAGGAGAACTACAAGCCACTGCTCAACAAAATAAGAGAGGACACAAAAAGATGGAGAAACATTCCATGTTCATGGTTAGGAAGAATCAATATTGTGAAAATGGTCATAGTGCCCAAAGTAATTTACAGATTCAACGCTATACCCATCAAGATACCAATGACCTTCTTCACAGAACTGGAAAAAAAACACCTTAAACTTCATATGGAACCAAAAGAGGGCCCACATAGCCAAGTCAATTCTAAGCAAAAAGAACAAAGCACGAGGCATCACATTACTGGACTTCAAACTATACTACAAGGCTACAGTAATCAAAACAGCATGGTACTGATACCAAAACAGAGATACAGGCCAATGGAACAGAACAGAGCCCTCGGAGGCAACACAACATATCTACAACCATCCGATCTTTGACAAACCTGAAAAAAACAAGCAATGGGGAAATGATTACCTGTTTAATAAATGGTGATGGGAAAACTGGCTAGCCATGTGCAGAAAGCACAAACTGGACCCCTTCCTGACACCTTACACTAAAATTAACTCCAGATGGATTAAAGACTTAAACATAAGACCTAACACCATAAAAACCCTAGAAGAAAATCTAGGCAAAACCATTCAGGGCATAGGCATAGGCAAGAACTTCATGACCAAAACACCAAAAGCATTGGCAACAAAAGCCAAAATAGACAAATGGGACCTAATCAAACTCCATAGCTTCTGCACATCAAAAGAAATAGTCATTAGAGTGAATTGGCAACCAACAGAATGGGAAAAAATTTTTGCAGTTTACCCAACTGACAAAGGGCTGATATCCAGAATTTACAAAGAACTGAAACAGATCTACAAGATAAAAGCAAACAAGCCCATTCAACAGTGGGCAAAGGATATGAACAGATGCTTTACAAAAGAAGACATACATGAGGCCAACAAACATATGAAAAAATGCTCATAATCACTGGTCATCAGAGAAATGCAAATGCAAATCAAAACTACATTGAGATACCATCTCACATTAAAAAATCTGGAGACAACAGATGCTGGAGACGATGTGGAGAAAAAGGAACACTTTTACACTGTTGGTGGGAGTGTAAATTAGTTCAACCATTGTGGAAGACAGTGTGGCGATTCCTCAAGGACCTAGAAATAGAGATTCCATTTGACCCACCAATCCCATTACTGGGTATATATCCAAAGGATTATAAATCGTTCTACTGTAAGGACAGATTCACACGAATGTTCATCACAGCACTGTTTACAATAGCAAAGGCCTGGAACCAACCGAAATGCTCATCGGTGATAGACTGGATAGGGAAAATGTGGCACATATACACCATGGAATATTATGCAGCCATCAAAAACAATGAGTTTGTGTCCTTTGTAGGGACATGGATGAACCTGGAAACCATCATTCTCAGCAAACTGACATAAGAGCAGAAAATCAACACCGCATGTTCTCACTCATAGGCGGGTGTTGAACAATGAGAACACATGGACACAGGGAGGGGAGCACTACACACTGGGGTCTGTTGGGGGGAAATAGGGGAAGGATAGCGGGGGGTAGGGAGTTGGGGAGAGATACTATGGGGAGAAATGCCAGATATAGGTGATTGGGAGGAAGGCAGCAAATCACACTGCCACTTGTGTACCTATGCAACAATCTCACATGTTCTTCACATGTACCCCAAAACCTAAAATGAAATAAAATAAAATAAAATAAACACATTGTACCACTATACAACATATTTTCTTTCTTTATTCTTTATATTCTTATTCTATAAATTTTTGTTTTAAAATTTTTTTATTTTAATTTTTCACTTTTTAAATTTGTTAAAAACAAAGACACATACACAAAAATTGGCCAGTGCCTACACAGGGTCAGGATCATCAATATCACTATCTTTTTTCTTTTTTTTTTTTTTTTTTGAGGCAGAGTTTTGCTCTTGTTGCCCAGGCTGGAGTGCAGTGGTGCAGTCTTGGCTCACTGCAACCTCCACTTCCCGGGTTCAAGTGATTCTCCTGCCTCAGCCTCCCGAGTAGCTGGGATTAGAGGTATGTGCCAGAACACCCGGCTAATTTTGTATTTTTAGTAGAGACAGGGTTTCTCCATATTGGTCAGGCTGCTCTCGAACTCCTAACTTCAGGTGATCCATCGACCTCGGCCCCCCAAAGTGCTGGGATTATAGGTGTGAGCCACAGCACCTGGCCATCACTGTCTTTACCTCCACATCTTGTCCCACTGGAAGGTCTTCAGAAGCAACAACAAGCATGGAGCTATCATGTCCTATGATACCAATGCCTTCTTATGGAATATCTCCTTGTCTTTGTTTTGTGTTGCTGTAAAGAAAAACCTGAGGTTGGGTAATTTATAAAAAGACGTTTATTTGGCTCATGGTTCAGCAGGATGTGCAAGAGGCATGGCACCAGTATCAGCCCGCTTCCACTCATAGTAGAAGGTGAAAGGGAGCTGGTGTGTGCAGAGATCACATGATGAGAAAAGCAAGAGGAAGTGAGGAGGCATCAGTTTCTTTTTAACAACCAGCTGTCATGGGAACTAACAGGCTGAGAACTCACTCGCTCCCTACCCCATGACCTGTCCCCATGACCCAAACTCAAACGTTTCCCATTAGGCCCCACCTCCAACATTGGGAATAAATTTTCAAGATGAGATTGGGAGAGAACAAACATCAAAACCATAGCGCTCCTGAAGGATCTGCCCGAGACTATTTTACAGTTGAGTTGTTTAATACTCAGAAGAAGTGCAATTTAAAATAACAATAAAAAGTATAGTATAGTAAATCCACAAACCAGTATCATCATTCTTTATTATCATTATCAAGTATTATGTACTGTACATAATATGTGTACAATATTTTTATGCAATTGGCAGAAGTAGGCTTGTTTACACAAGCATCACCACAAATATAAGAGTGCTAAGATATTAGCAGCTAGGACGTCATTAGGAATGGGAATTTTTCAACTCCATTATAATCTTATTGGACCACTCTCATATATGTGGTCTGTCATTGCTATATGGTGCAGGAATGTATTACATAAACTAATAATAGTGACATTTGAGAATAATAAGGATGAAGGGGACAGGGTTGGGAGGATGTAGTGGGTGTTGGATATGTTTGACTATTCGGTGTGTTTGAAAATTATCCCTACATTTAGGTAATTTCTCACTTTGTGTTTCAAGCTAGAAAGCTTGCCTGTTCAGATTTAATGGTCATATTATGTTAGTTTCTAATTCAGACTCTCCAGCCATCTTGGAGAATCTTTTAGGTATCTGAGATTTTAAATTCATTCCTTTTCACTGTTAAGAACCAGACTGGTGTCTGTTTAGTGTTGGGGAAACAGGATTAAAACAAAATCTGCCAACCCAGAAAATCTCACTACACAGGTAGAAGAGAAGGAAGACAATTTTATCATCAAATGAGCATTAGACCAGAATGTGATGGGCATTCCTCAAAATCTGCTAAAGGACTGCAAAAACAGAAAGAAACCTCGCCCCTTTATATAGTCAAGCCCTCAAGTAAGAGGACTTGACAGCATAATTTGTCACATGTAATTCATCCTAAATTCACTCGATAGTTGGGATGATCATTTGTGTTACCTAATTGGATTTAACCAATTGAGAAATAAACTTCCTGTCTCTTATGACAAGAGGTAGTTTTGAAACTTGGAGTGAGATGTTCACTCCTACCCTCCCACAGAAACTAGGAGGTGGGGTGCTTTTTTGCTTAATAATTACATTTAAAAGAGATAATTCTTGGTCCTTAGGAAAGACATTTCTGCATTGTAAAGCTGGTCAGAAGCTTATTTAGCTTTTTCAAAATTTCCATACATTTCAGAGACCAAGAAATAACATCCTTACAAGTTTCCTAAAGTAAACGCTCTTAAGAAAAGGTAAGGGAGAAATTCTCCTCTTGCTTCCAAGGGAGAGAATTAAGCTTCTAAGTTTAATCCTTATTTGTCCTTATATTAGCAACTTAAAAACCTGATAAATGAAGAGATAAACTATATTTAATAAAATAACCTCTTACGCGCTTTAAATTTTTTTACTATTTCCATATATTATTTGTTATGTATATACATATATTTCAAGTTGTACATTTGTATATACATATACATATGTGTGTATGTATTTTTTAAAAAGAAAACTAACGTACAAATGCTAATTCAGTTCAGAGATATGAAGGGTTAAAAAAAATTCAGCTTAATTATTTCCAGTGCAGTGTCTATTAGTACTGCAACTATTTTCTCCATTCAAATGGCAATATTGAATCAGGCTAAATTCCTGGTAGCAATTCAGAGGTAAATTAATACTTGTTAATTCAACAAAGCACTGTAATGAACCACAAGGTTGCTGGGTGGCGGTGGGGGTGGGGAGGGCAGGGATTTGGATTTGTGGCTGCAATAGCACCACCAATTTTGTTATCACTGTATTTAAACAGTATTCTGATATTTTGAAACTCAGCACCTCCATTTAAAAAATACAGTAAGTCTAATTGCCAGCCTCATCAGGGTCTTACCTGGTTGATTAAACCTTATTGAAAAGTCTAGTGGGGGATTTCCAAGCTACTCGGTTGCCTAATAAGCTTGTATTAAGTGATTCCCCTCGCAGTACAAGCAATCCAGAGACATAAGGGACCTAGTTAAGGCATAGTATTAAAGTGTCTGGCGAGCTTCTTAATTTAAAAAAAGAATCTACAATACAGTCAAGATATTAATAATTTTTAAAACCACCACCCTTATTTCACTTCCAAAACTAATTATCTATACATGAATTTTGAACATTTTTATGGCTATGCATTTTATTAATAATTACTTTCAAATAAATATAAAATAGCATGTGAAACATAGTTCTTAATCAGGGCCACCAAAATCCTGATAAAAATGAGAGTGAAGAAAGTGAGGCATAAATGAATTTTTTTTCTTGCCTTCACCTATGATGGCATTTAAACAATACAAAAAAAATTTATGGAAAACACCCTACAGCATGGCCATCCATTATGCCAAATTAAATAATTTAAAGTTGCTCTTCCTATTTCTTATGTGAAATATCCCAATATGCCTCATTCTCCAGGCTTATCTAAATTCTAACATCCTTAAAAAGTCAGATTAAATTCCACCTCTTCTAAGTAAATGTCTATACTTGGTCCAACTCATAGAATTTGTTCTCCAAAATGTTACATAACCATTAGCCTAAACCTCACTGTAGGGAATCCATGAGCCCTACACATTGGGTGCCAGAATGTAGGGACTCAGGAGCCCCATGTTGGGCACCAGAATGTGTAGGGAGTCAGCCCTACATCACCCACGAGTACCCTCAGTTCGGTGGCGACTAAGGAATAAGAAAAAAGCATATTAAGAGAGACAGTGGGATCAGGGGGCCATCACTTTATTATTTTGGAGGCAACAGTGAAGGCCCCAAGCTCTGATCATCTACACTATTTATTGATCACAATCACTTTGATCTATAGGATAGGAGTGGAGTGATGGTGGAGTGAATCAGTGAGCCAGAAGTGAATCAGTGAGCCGGAACTGGTGTATCATTCTAAGGATTGATAATAGTGGCGGTTTGGTAGTTTCACAAAACAAGAACATGTGGTTATCTTTAAATTATTATCTATGTACACTTGATGGAACTTGGGCCTTACAAGGAGCCTACAAGTCTGGCTACGTCATAGTGCTACAAAGGAGTTTTACGTCCTTGAGCACGTTTATGGTAACAGAGCCAAGGTCACCCTGCACCGGAACATGAGGCATGAAGAGGCCTTCCTCCTCAGAGGCCTCCTGCGGTCTTCCACAGTTTGTTGTTCCTTGTTTATGTGTTACTCGTAACCAATTTATGTAGGCACTCTGTAAGTCCTTTTTAGAAACTGCTGCCCATGGTCTCACACTGTTCTATAACTGGTATATTTTCCAAAATAGATTTTAAATTCCTGGAAGCCTTTTCTCAATCATCTCTTCACAGGTAAACTATTCCAAAGAGATGGAATCCTCTAAACATCATGATTATATTCTTTTTAAGCCTCTTACATCCTATGCATTCCTTTCATGTTGGACTTTAATACCCACCTGGCTCAGGAATGCTGGCCCCTATTCTATTGATTGTAATTTCATGCTTGCTTTTAGAGTTGGACCAAACACGAGGGTCAAATTCAGCTTTTGAATTTTATCTTATTTTCACTTCCATAGGTGGCCATTTATTCACATTCATTTCTTATTTGGAGTTTTTTGTTCTTTGCTTATTTTCCTATAGCAGTTTGTTTTTCTTCCTCAAGAATATTTATTCTTAGTGAACCTCAGATATTTTATTATTTAGGTTCCAATTTCCAAGGGTCATTTTATAATCATTCTATTGCTAAAATTCACCTCTTAGGAAGGAAATGTCACAGGAAAGAAGAGTATGAATTGGTAAAACAGATAGGAGACAAAGTACCAGGATCAGATTAAATACACTTAAGAAATCTGCAGAAATTCATGGGAAAGGCCAGGTGTGGTGGCTCACGCCTATAATCCCAGCACTTTGGGAGGCCGAGGCGGGCAGATCATGAGGTCAGGAGATCGAGACCATCCTGGCCAACATGGTGAAACCCCGTCTCTACTAAAAATACAAAAATTAGCCAGGCATGGTGGCGCATGCCAGTAATCTCAGCTACTCAGGAGGCTGAGGCAGGAGAATTGCATGAATCAGGGAATCCTCCGATGAGGATTGAGCCAAGAGCATGCCACTGCACTCCAGCCTGGTGGCAGAAGGAGACTCTGTCTCAAAAAGAAAAAAAGAAAAGAAATTCAAGGGAAAAATAGAAAAAGTATTAGCAAAAATGCATAACCTGCCATTGTGAGGGGTGACTGTGGCAAGGCACTTGAAATTGCCAAGAGAATTACCAGTCAAGTCTCAGCCCTGCCTCCTGTGGTTGTCAAAATAAGGGTCCAGGATGGCTAGGCTGGTGCCCCCTTTCAGCAATCAGGAGAATCTGTTCAAGCAGCATATCAATGCCCTGAGCCAGAATCTGAATATGGTCTTGATTCTGTAAGTCTATCCCTGAACCCAATCTCCCCCTGCACCCCTTGCTCCAGGCTTCACCAGAGAATCAAGTTTCCCACCCTCACTCTATATGAAGGTCTTTTATGAATCAGCTCTTAGAAATTGATGCTTCAAAAGGGAACGTGGACTATCTTTCAGTTATCATCAGGCAATCAAATTTCACCCCTAAGACCACCACTACCACAATCACCACCACACTACCTGTTATTTCAAAGGTTTAGTAGCCGTAGAAAAGAGTTGTGAATTGTGAGAATTCTTGATGTCATCTCCCCATAATGTCCCTCCTACATAAATTTTACAAAACTAAAGATAGCTGATTCATATCTTTAGCACAAGTACCTATCAAATCTATACCAGTTCATGTAGGTTTTAGCAAAGTCACTTATTTTAATTATTCTTGCCTTGCTCTTCTTGTTTTTGTTTGTTTCATTTTGTCTTTTTGTTGTTGCTTTTGTTTTTATTGTTCTTTTGTTTTGCTTTCTCTATTGCATATGCCCTATGGGTTTGTTAAACCTCTCTATCACCTACGCAATATTGCTTTTGTTTAATGTGATAATGTTATTTTGATCAAAATGACAGCAAACTGTGGGTCAGAATTTTACTTACCAAGTATAAATAGATTTCTATTCACCAAATGTCAGATGCAGTGTTAATCATCAAAGATGCAGGGGTAATCAAGAATCATCCCACCAACAAAGAACTTCATAGCTGAGTACCGCAGTCTGAGCCATAGACAAGCCATTCTTACTACATAGTGCAATGAGAAACCCACATACTGGGTGATAGAGCAGAAAGATTTTTCAAAACAAATTGAGAGAACACTTCCTAGAAAAGGTGATAGTTCAACTGAGTTTTAAAACATTGATAGGTGAATAGGGGTTATTGGCTATTTCAGCAAGAGAAAAAAGGAGTAGATAAAAGTCAAAGGTAAGAAAAAGCTGTAAGAATGTTTCTTACTATTGATTAATACAGTGCAGTTTTGATGCTTCTCTCTGAATTGTTTTTATCTACCACTCAATTTCAGTATAAGACAACCTCCAGAAAAGAAAGAAAAAAGTTAAAAAGGAAATTGTTATCCTGTTGATGTAATAAGTCACAAGTAAATAAAGTTATTATCCGTTACAAGATAAAGAAGTAGGTAGAAAACTTATAAATGTCAACTCTGGAAATATTCTGCCTTTACACACAATTAAATATTATAATAAAACAAATACAAATGTATTTTAAAAGGTCATAGTTGTTTGTTTTTTCTCACTAGTCACTGAATCTCTTGTCCTATACAAACAGCTAAGGATACATGTCTTGTTATTTCTCCTTGGAAGAGACATCTTGCTTGAATTTGATTTGTATATGAATGAAACATTCAATATGCTAATTTTCTGGTTAATATTCACCTTTGGCACACACCAGCAAAGGATAATTGGCAGTAATGTGATTTAAACTTACTTGAATTTGTAGTTGTTAATTGAACCTTCACTTTTAGTAACTCTGCATCACAGCATAGAAATAAATTTATTCACATAAGATGTTCCCAAATCTCCTTCTGAAGAGATAACCATCAGACTAGGAAAGTTTCAGTATCCTCCCTCCCATCTGGAATCAAGGGTATCAACTCTAAATAACTTCCAGTATTATCGTCTAATCTCACAAGTTGATGATTATGGAATGGGCTACTTACCTATTTATCTCTCAAGGAAAGGAGAGAGCAGTACAAGGCAAGAAGGAGTCATTAATCCAAGGAAGGGACTTTGAAATAATTTCAGTGAGTGATGAACATAGTCAAGAGGTGATTTTAAATTGTAATGATGGAGAAAGCAATCAGCTGATGCAGATTTTAGAAGTTGTACCAGGAACAATAATGAGAAAAGAGGATACTTAATCACATTCACAAAAGAATTATAGGAATACATAATTAAAGCAATGATAATGAGTAATAAAACTCTTGGTGAGATATCTTTCAAATATCACTAGAAGTAGAGTACGAAGCAAAAAAGTCTTGTGTGTCAGTGATGTAGATTTTGCATAAAAGTTTGAGAAGACAATTGGTAAAGTAAGAAAATCCTAGAGCTAAATGTAAATGGACATTGGGTTCATGATAGAAGGGTTTAACAAGTTTTAGGTGTACATTATGCAAAGACACAATGCAAAAAGAACAACAAGACAATTTAACATTTAACATATTCTGAGAATAGAGGAATAAAAACTAGGGTTTTATACATAAAAATTATGAAAAATTGCCAAAAAAGCAAATGTCCTTAAAAAATGCAAATGTTAGCATAGTGAAACAATAGAAAAGATTTCAAGGACTAGGGGAAAATAGGAGAACCGGTAAATTTGTAAATAGAAATTTACATTTAAATTTACATGAGATGCATAAATAGAATCATGACAATGAATGAAATACGCTGCAGGAAATCATCTTGGCCAAAGGATAAGTTCTCAAAAACTAAAACTCAAAATTATACTACACAAAAGGAAAGTGAGGACAAATTAAAAATAAGGTTTATAAGCATCCAGAGACCACATATAATATATACAATAATTAGCAAAATGCCAAGGAAATAAAATTATAGACAAAATGATAGGTAGGTAGATAAACAGATGATTGTTACATATATATGCCCATGTATAATTACTTATATATCTGTATATATCAATAAGAAAATTTATTTCATCATTCCTGATGGCCTATAGTATGTGTGTATATTTTGAACCCTTCTTTGAATCAGTTAATGTCTTATTGGCTCTTTCATTCATCAATAAGTCAAATAAAACATTCAGAATGTATTCTTTTTATATTTTTGTGAGAGTCATACTCATACATTCAAAATATTTTACTCTATCTTTTGAACACTATAATACATATGTAAGTATATGATATAAGTAGCAACATACAAGAAAAATAAAATGCCATGTTTGTATGTAGGTATGTATATGTGTGCTTATAGATAATATAAGATTTTAGATACATATACACACACATCATATGACATATTTAAATAAGAATTAATTAAATAGTTACATAGCACTCTTAATTAAACAACAGTACATAGCACCCACCAGGTGCTATATACTAGTCTAAGTGCTCTATACATTAACTCATTTAATTCTTGTAATTACCCCATAAAGTAGATGTGAGGTATGTACCACTAGGACTACATTTTACAAATGGGGAAACAGAAAAACAATGAGCAAACATGATTACACAAACATGGCGGCAAAGCTAAGATTCTGAACTCATGGCAGTGGGCTCTAATGGTCTCACTCTTTATCTTACCCATAATTCTTTCCCACTTTCTGTTGTATAAAAATAGCTGTGCATAGGCATGCAATATTCCCTTTAAAGGAAATTAACAAATGTTTTTTTTTTTTTTTTTTTGAGACGGAGTTTCACTCATGTTACCCAGGCTGGAGTGCAATGGCGCGATCTCGGCTCACCGCAACTTCCGCCTCCTGGGTTCAGGCAATTCTCCTGCCCCAGCCTCCTGAGTAGCTGGGATTACAGGCACGCACCACCATGCCCAGCTAATTTTTTGTATTTTTAGTAGAGACGGGGTTTCACCATGTTGACCAGGATGGTCTGGATCTCTTGACCTCGTGATCCACCCGCCTCGGCCTCCCAAAGTGCTGGGATTACAGGCTTGAGCCACCGCGCCCGGCCAGCAAATGTTTTTAAATAAATGAAAGAGGAAACCTAGAACGTTAGATCTTAAATTGTATTTCCTTCCTCTTCCCAAAAGGAATTAAGTGTGATCACAGGCTTCACATAAATTTGAGCACTGACAGCAAAGCAATTGCAAACAGCAGCTTAACAGGTAAGAGACTACTTAGTCAAGCTACATGCTTACAGGTAATCTACACTTGATGAAATTTACCCCAGAGCACTCAGAAACTGATTCAGTCTCGGTGCCATTACCTCTTACATTTAAAGACTGGTTGAGGAATTGTAAGATCCCAGAAGTCTGAGCAAATAAAAACATATTCACAAAAATAAATGAATAACATTTTTCTTAGGAATTATAGAATAGTAAATCCATGGAAGGATATGGAAGGATTCTGCCGCAACAAATAAAGGAATCAGTGCCCACAGCTTGACCAATTATGGAGTGATAGGTAGGAATAAATATAGACTCATCAAAATAAATAATGTGCTAAATTCCTCCTTTGAAGCAAAAATAGATTTTGTAAATATGTTGCAGACTGTTGAGGAGGATAGATGTGGTAAATATGGATGACATGTTTAACACTAATCATATTTTCAACATTTCCTCACAAGTCAGTTTCCCGGGCACATGTTTAAATTTTACCTTCCTTTGTATGCTTGTATGACTAACATAACTGATCGTGGATTTGAGCACCTCGAAGTATCAGAACCATGCCAATATATATTTGTATTACTGTTGTGTTCCATACTCAAGAGGAAAGTAACTTCTTAGATGCAGAAACAGAAAATTGACAAAATAAGCTCCAATTCTGTCTCTCCTGGTGCCACCTTAGCTCAACCAATGTGAGCTTCTATCTCTAATTAAACAATGGATGTCTTTCCTCATCATTTTAAGTGAAATTGTTTTGTTGTTAATCAAAGATCCTCTTTTTCTTTTTCAATTTTCTTCCCAGTTCCTTTTGCACAGAGGCTTCATTTTAACTCACTTATTTTTTTTTTAAATAAATGCAACATTTCTTACTAAATAATGTGGTACATTTGCACATCAGCTAAAGCTTCTCATTCAGTTCTGAAGAGAAGGTGTGCTGGGAAGGTCCCCTTCTAAAGGTGGCCTAGGACGGGGCTGGGAGGGGGTTGGTCAGGGAACTTAACAATGACACTGTTAATATCAGTGTGCCTGGAGTAAATGATTAAAAGTCGGTTAACGAAGACGTCAGGAAACTGAAATCGGAGGTTGGTTTTTCTCTCCAAGAATTCAGTTATATTCCATCTTTTTTGACGTATTGAAAGTTTTTTGAATGTATGTTTCCTGCTCCCATTATCCATAAAACATGCTATTTTTATTAACTTACTGAGTTATGTCCTGTTGAGGACGTTTCTAAAGTGTCTGCTTATTGCTGCTTATCATCTTCAAATCCTGTTATTTATACTTTCTTGGACTTTACTTTGGGAAAGGAAACAGATGCTACAAATGAATAAAGTTAGCCTTAATATCTCATTTATTATCCAAGATTATTTATCTGTCAAACTTATCTGTTTACATCAGGTGATAGCTACCAAAGTTATGCAACAATACAAGCAAAATGTCATTTGTGCTACTCACTAACATTAAAGACTCCGAAAAGTCCTTTCTGAGATAAACACAGATGATAGCTATGGGATTATTTGGTTTTCCCAAAGCACAGGAACAAATTAGGGTGGAGAGGTTAGGAAGAATATATTAATAAATGCAAAAAGTGACATCTGATGAGTGAGAATACAGACAGGAAAAATTTATATATATACATATATAAAGGTCATATGCACATACATTAACTAAAAGGCAGAATATCCAGAATTATTTAGTATTTATTAGTAATTTGCTTTTGAGATGTTCTGCAACTTATTCAAGGCAACTTGAAATAAAAGATCAAGGCATACATGTAGGCATCTCACAGGTATGCCATAAACCAGGCAATGCAGAAACATCATCTTAAAATAGGAAGAAGTAGAAGCAAGCAAGCATACTAAGGATGTGGTCAGTTACTGTGAACAGATATTAATATTGCCTTCAGATGTTTTCAAAACCTGAATGAGAAAAATAGTGTGAGAAATATAAGCCTCAAAATTTGTAAAAAGAAATAATAGTCAACATTTACAATGTTTTCTTACTAAGTTATTTTCATATATGGATTTAGTCAAACTTCAAGAAGTAGTTATGATTATAGCCCCGTTTTCTTTTGCAATTTTATTTTTTGAGACCTGTTCTCACTATGTTGACCAAGCTGGTCTTCAGCTCCTGGACTCAAGGGATTCTCCCGCCTCAGCCTACCCGAGTAGCTGGGATTACAGAAGCACTAGAAAATATGCCCACTTTAGCTCCATTAAAAAAAAAAAAAAAAAACCTGAAGCACAAATATCTTTAACAAATTGCCTGAGGTCACTCAGAGGGTAACTGATGGGAACACAATTCAAACCTGGATAGGCAGGGTTGGGAGCTCACGATAATATGAATTCCTTAAGAGGGAGAAAGCTTTTCTAAGTTTATTAACTGAGTTCTTACCTAAAGAACATGCAGAAATATGATGGTCACTTTTTAAAATAAAGGTGCCTTTAAAACTTGTACCAGAATTTTTACTATTATTATTATTTATACTTTAAGTTCTGGGGTACATGTGCAGATCCTGCAGGTTACACAGGGATACATGTGCTATGGTGGTGATTTGCTGCATCCTTTGCCCGGTCATCTGCATTAGGTATTTCTCCCAAAGCTATCCCTCCTCAGCGCCACCACCCCCTGCTATTCCTCCCCTAGGCCCCCAGCCCCCAGGCCCCAGTGTGTGATGTTCCCCTCCCTGTGTCCGTGAGTTCTCACTGTTCACTACCCACTTATAAGTGGGAACATAAACCCAACAATAAAGCCTAACTCAGTGAGGAAATTTCAGGAGCAGGTAAGCTGATTTGTTCAGTCATCCACTCCACATATTTAATGAGTCATTGACTCAGGGAGCACAAAATGAATAGGATACCTGTTCTCAAGAAGCCTGCAGGCCCTTAGGTATCAAAACAAAGCAAATGAAAGGACACGGGAGTGTAATCGATGCAAGAATAAACGCAGACATGTTACATGTGAAATGAAAGCGGAGAGGGAAATTTACTTGGGGGTGGGGTCAAGACAGGTTTTACTGAAAAGTAAAGCATGCATGATAAAAGGTGAATTGGAATGCAAGCAAAATTTAAAAGCAGGAAAAGAGGATCTAAGGGGATGTATTTAAGAGGATATAAAGTCTCTAAGAACTAGAAAACTATGTGTTTAGAGAACTAAAGTTATCGAAGTTTGGGTACCTAATTTTCTTCCATTTTAATTCTATTTCAGTAGAAGCATAAGCATTCATCGAATGTATGGGGTGTGACTGTGAAAAGTACACATTGTTCAGCCCTTTTTTAAACCTACTCCTTCAGAGTCCCTTGCAGTGGAGCCTACAGAACTGCCTTTTTAACAAGCTTCATGGGTGGCTTATGAGCAGGGACATTTGAGCATGATAGAGATCATTTAGTTGCAAATATTTTTGACGTTTTACCAGGCTCTCACTTCAATCAAAGACCATCTTTTCAGTGGAATGCTGTATTAGATTTAAGGTAGCCTTGCCTCAACATTGCACCTAGAGAATTCAGTTATCGTGAAAATATGCATGCAATGTAATTGAACAAATTGGCCTGTTAAATGCAATTTTTATTCCTGATTATTTGTAATTATAATTTGGAGAGCATCTGTAAAAACAAAACCAATAGTTTTAACATTGTATAGTTAATGGTATGCTATTCTTTATTATAGTTATTAGATAGTATGGTCAGTTGAGTCTAAAGTTGTCTCCTCTGTTCTGAGGATCAAGTCTTATCATTGGAGATATGTAATATCAGGATATGCATGTGGTTGTTTATATGTTTTACTTGACCATTCAGCATTATTCTTTACCTGCAGTCAGACACCAGCCTGGCATCAGCTTGTTGAGAGAGCACAAAAGAGAATCAAATTGAATTTTCGGTGAGAATAATAATACACTACATTTTTTCTTTTACAGTCTGTTGTATCATGCAACAAAGTTCAAACAGAAAAGAATTATAGACATGTATTTTTACTACCTCAATAATCGCACTTGGATGAATGTTCAGATAGATCTCCCTAGTTGAAAATACTATGTAACACAATTCAGGAGCAGAGAAGGGTGCCTGTCCATACTTCCACAATGTTCTTCCACTGATTCGCTTTCACTCCAATTTTTCTGTATATTACACAAAGCAGAGTGGCATTGGTGTGCTGGAGCCACTCAGACTGGCGCAGGACAGCCAATAATAAAATATTTGAAAATTTTGTAGCCACTTGTACCAATGTAAACCATTGGTAGCTTAAATGTAGCCATAGTGGGAATATTTACATCACAAAAATCAGTAGATGTTACAAAGCACTAATTTTTAAAAAAAAATTTTTAGAGCTGGTTTACCAGTACTCTACAGCTATAGAATTGAAAAGGCTTCAAGTCTGGAGGACACAAGCTTCAATCCTTACTTTGCAATCACAGCTTGCATTAATTTAGATAACCCTTTTGAAATTCTGCATAACTTCCCTCTGATAGAGATAAAGTAAGTTACTTTGA
The DNA here is from genome assembly GCF_001604975.1 of Cebus imitator. Classification (NCBI taxonomy): domain Eukaryota; kingdom Metazoa; phylum Chordata; class Mammalia; order Primates; family Cebidae; genus Cebus; species Cebus imitator. Next base: position 1,490,107 of record NW_016107456.1, read on the forward strand.
TAGAGAATTAAGTTGATATAAAATAACTTTTGATTAAAGCACATTATTATATTTAAGCTACACCTAGTATATCATACTGGCCTTGTAAATTGTGCCCCTTGTGTTTTAATATAGCAAATATTTTCCTCACACTGAAATTGAAATTACCATGGCCTTTATTACCAATAATTTTTCAGATTAGAAAAAGCTAATTCCCTCAAAGCATTCTTTAGAATGTCCAACTCGTCATGCAATTACAAAATAACACAGACTGAAGAAAAATTATTCAAAGAGAAGTTTCAGTAGAGGCAACAAATTCAAACATAACATCTTGCCTTCAAACAAATCAAAGAGTGACTAATTTTTAAAAGGTTAGTTGCAAAGCAAATAACTGTCTTAGTCTATGTTTTGCTGCAGTAACAGAATACTGCAGAGTGGGTAATATGTGAAGAAAAGAAATTTATTTGGTTCATGGTTCTGGAGGCTAGAACATTCAAGAGCAAGGTCCTGGTATTTGGTGAACATTAGCCCATGGCTTTGGGGTGGAAGGCAGAAGCTCGTCCACAAGACAGTGAAATAAATGGGGGATTAATGTGCGCTTTTATTAGGAACCCACTCCTGTAATAACTGACACTCATCCATAGGAGCATTAATCTTTTGAAGAAGGTGGAGCCCTCATGATCTAATCAACTGTTAAAAGTCCCACCTCACAATACTGTTACATTGGCAATTAAATTTAACATGTGTTTTGGTGGGGACATTCAAACCATAGCAGTAACCAAACATGAATGCTTAATTTTTTATTTCTCCTAAGAAAGTGTACCCTCTTTATGATGTGATGAATGGTTAAGCTGTCCAGATATTTAAGTTCATACACTTAAATTTTTAAGAACTTAAACTTCATAGTATACAATTGCATTGATGCTTTTTTAAAGTAGAAATCTGTGAAAAGTTCATGGATGGATATCATAGCTCCATACCAGTGGAAAAACATGTATGACTAGATATTAAAATATTGAATGCAATGTTATGAAAGAATCAAAGGTGTTTCAAGACACCTCCTTCCACACTGAGAAGTCAAGTAGCAGCACTGTCCAACAGAGCTTTCTGTGGTGATGGAAATGTTTTAGACCTGTACTGTTCAGTCAGGAAGCCATCAGCCACAGGTGACTCTTGAGCACTTAAAATTGGACTAGTGAAAATGAGGAAATGAATTTTTTATTTTATTAAAATTTAGTGAATTTAAATTTAAACCTAAGTAGTTACATATGGCTAGTGGCTACCTTAATGAAAGTACAGACTAGACATCTTAAATGTGTTCATGCTTGTGTTTGTGTGTTTGCATAGGGATTGTTAGAAAAAACAAATGAAGTAAGCTACACTTGCAGCATTTAAGAGGCTAAAAACCTCCCATGTCTCTTCTTCACTTTAAAGCTATGTAAGAGTCATGAGTCACATCTCCTGTGGCACCTGATTTTGTTTTTATGCTGTAAAACTGAAGAGAAATTACCTTTCAGGCTTGATAAGGGGCTTATGACATTTAATATTTGTTGTATCATTAATGGTCTTAAGTAAACAGATAGTAAACAAATAACATAATGTTCTAGTTTCTCAGTATTTAAATATTTGTATCTCTAAAACAATGTCTATTTAAGAAACCAGTAACATTAATAAACCATTTTTAAACTTTCCTGTTTATAACTTACTTTCCTTTGATCATCTAATGAATACAAGTTATTTCTTCAACTCTAGTCTTTTTGCTCCTTCATATTCTTCATAATAGACACCATTTTTAAATTAAAATGAATGTAGTCTATCACAGAATTTTTAGTGTAATAATTCACAGTTCTACTTTTTACACTATCAGTAAGCTGAAGATGAGTTAATATCTTTGAAGTTAATGATTTCTTTTATATTCACCAAAATGTTGTCATTACACTAAATGGTTTGTACCAAGATTCAAGATACCTAAATAAATGCATTATTTAAAAATCTTTACATCTGTTAAAATAGAAGAACATTTTTAAAAAGTCAAATGTCAATATGTTATTAATATTAAGAGAAATGAGGTTAGCAAGGTTCAATATATGATGGTTTTTTCCCTTGACATTTAACCCATCATATTAAAACCTTCTTCAAAGGAAAGAAATATCAGCTTGTCACCTGGAGATTGAAATTGAGCTGCTCTAAGACAAACTGCTGTTTCTTCCCTATGATGAAATTCATAGGATGGACAAAACTGTCAGGATAAAAATAGGCCACCTGGGAAAAAAACACTATCAGGAGAAGAACTATAGCTATTGTTATAATTACAACTAAAAATCATTTAAAAGCCAGTTATTTTTCACTAGTAGCACATGAAAGAATATCTAACACATTGATTTATATTGTTAAATACTTAGGTGAGAAGAAACTGTGATAAGACTATGCTATGGCAGTCTGTGGATTTAATGTTAATAAAAGATGAATTATGGATAACATGGTATTTTAAAGAATGGCAAATATTTTAATTCATAATATACAAAGGACATACCACAAGCTGGCATTTTCAAACTCCAGGATAAAAACAGGGAATATCTATATCAATATTAAATACCATGCAAGAATTTGAGAGTTTGGATGCCAAAATATATAGATCTTATGAGGAAAATCTCTAAAAATGCAAGAGTGACAGACACTAAATAAATCGAATGAGAATCAATAACTTGCATTTTCCCATAATGTAAAAATTATCTTGAATAAGGACTTAAAAAAACATTATTACTCCTAAAAAAAATTCCCTCAAAAAACTGAATATGTTAAATATCAGCCTATTCTTTTTCTGTGAAATGGAAGAACATGAATTTGTGCAGGTTTCATTGAATTAAATACTGTTAGCCACTGGTCACTCCATATTATTAATTGCTCGGTTTTGAATATTACATACTACAAAAACTATTAGCTACTTTTAGGGATACTTTATCATGTAAGTTATATTACATTATTATCTAATGAGATTTTAATTCTTAGGAAGTCAATACAAGAATCAGTCATCTTGGATTTTACTTAACAATTTTAACATCACTTTTTTAAAAACTCATTTTTAATTATTTAGGGAAATATGATATATGCTACTTAACTTTATTCTACATTGCTTTTGCAATCAATATTTCTCCTATAGACAAATAATGCAAAAAGAGAAGTTCAAAGGGAGTATGGGCCAAAATCCAGCCTGACTTTAAAGAAAATAAATATCTGTCAAAGTATGATATACGTGGTACCTGAGATTGGCAAAACAGTCCTTAATTTTATAAATGTGTTGAATCTGAATGTCAACAGAAAAACAGGGAAGGTGGGGAGGGAGTGCTTAATGGATTGTTTTGGATTGTGCATAAAATATGTTACAGAAAGTCACCAACTCCTCAGAAACAAAGAAATTAAAGTTAGTTTTATGCCGTGACAATATTGGCAAGTAATAAATAGGACAGAACAGCATGCTTGAAGTTGACAGAAAAGTTTTACATATCCATTGTGTATTGGATAGTATTGTTAAAACACACAAAGAAATTGCCTTCACCATACATTATCCATTCCATATTCAAAAATGCTGAATATTTTAAAACTTCACATATAGCAAATTTGAAGAAACAGTGCTCAACATTCTATTATTTATAAAGGGATTTCCAAAAAAGAGATTGATAGTAGAATAGGATCTGTCTGCATGACCAATTGTCATATGCATTAAAATAAAATCTTATTTGATTTTTACCACATGATCTTTGATTTTTACCACAGGTCCAAATAACTGAATTCAACATTTTATGTAAATCAGGATACACATTCATCCTCAGTCTGAAAGGTTCCATTTTGTTTCATTTCATTATATATTTTATCTTTTATTACTCACCTTCCTCCCTGAGTCCTACCACCATTCATCTATCAGTGAAATAAATGTTTGATTTCGTGTTTTTGGTTTTTTTTTTTTTCCAGTATGAGAGGTTTTTTTCTAAAACAAGAATAACGTTTTGTGAAGGTACTTGTAATTATTACTATGCCATCAATATTTTGTTTTCCATTTATTTAGTCAACATGATGTTTTTAAGATCAGACATGTTGATTATGTATACCATTGATACGGTTTGGCTCTGTGTCCACACCCAAATCTCACCTTGAATTGTAATAATCCCCAGGTGTCAAGGGCAGGGCCAGGTGGAGGTAATTGAATCATGAGGGCTGTTCCCCCATACTGTTCTCGTGATAGTGAGTGAATTCTCACAAGATCTGATGGTGTTATAAGCATCTGACATTTCCCCTGCTGGTACATTCTCTCTTTGCTTGCCACTATCCACATAAGATGTGACTTGCTCCTCCTTGCCTTCCACCATGATTGTTAGGTCTCTCCAGCCATGTGGAACTTAAGTCTAATTAAACCTCTTTCTCTTGTAAATTTCCCAGTATTTGATATGTCTCTATCAGTAGCCTGAAAACAGATTAATACAACCATAGTGTGTAATCAATACATTTTGCTTTTATTGATTTCACTAATAATAAATAGCTATGATGCCTCCAACTATCTATTTCCACAAACATACTCAGGTGTGTCCCTGCTTGGAACTGGGGGCCAGATTTTTCCAGAATAAAATAATAAAGATCACATTATTGAGTAGTAATCTATAAGCATTTGTAAATTCACCACTGTGTAAATTGCTCCAGAAAGCCTGCACCAGTCTGTTCCTACAAGCTATAGCTGACAAGCATCATTCCTCCATATTCTTCTCAACACAGTTTCTTTTCCATTTTGGGACTCCAATAACTGTGAAGTAGTATTTTATTTTATTTTCCATTTATCTGATCACTAATGTGGTTGTACATCTATACACATAATTTTCAGTCATTTTGTGCCATTTATATCTTTTGCCAATTTCCTTACTAATTTTCTCATCTTTTTTGCTTACTTGGAAGACATTCTTTTGATATTAAGCCCTTTGCAAATATCTTCTCCCAATCTGTCATCCATCTGTTAATACTTTTTGTAATATTCTTTGCTGGAAAAATAACCTGAATTTTTATGTTGATAAATCCATTGCACTTAAACCCATATGCATTGTGCTTTTAAAACTCCATAATGAAGTCTCCATAGCCCCATTATTTTTTGTGGTTTTAGTATTTGCATTTAATCATTAACCAGTCTGGAGTCCTCCTTTGTATATGCTATGAAATAGAAGGCCAACTTCATTTTTATACTTTGTAAGTCTGTTTTCCCAAAACAATTTATGAGTCATTCAACCTTTTACCATTGGAGATGATATTACGTTAATCTTTAGTTGCCAGATCAAGGAGTCTGTTCTTGAACTCTATTTTGTTACATTAATATTTCCATTCTTTATTTCCTATAATATTATTGTTTAGGCTTTGTAGTACATTTATATGTCGCTAAGAAGATATCCTGTTTCTTTTTTGTCAGCTGATTTTTTTCCACAGATATTTTTGTATCTGTATATTTTGTATATATGATCAGTTCCTCAAATGTACTACTGAATCTTTCCAGAAATTACATTGTTATAAGTTGATTTTGGAAAAAAAAAATATTGTTAAAGACATAACAGATCTCCACATTTATTTAGGTCTTCTTTAATTTCACTGATTACAATTTTAAAATTTCTGTTATAAAGGTTTATAGATTTCTTTCCAAGGTTAATTTCTATATATTTTTAAAATGTTGTTGCTATTATTTTCATTAAATTATTTTTTGTTTTGGCTAGCATTACTGATTTAAATGAATGCTAAAGAATTGAGAAAGTTGACTTCACGTTTAGCAAATTTGTTCAGTTCTCTTATTAACACTCATTTTTTAATTCTACTAGGATTTCATGCAGATTATATTTCTGCAATAATAGAGTTTTACTGTTTTACTTTTTTCTCACAATTTTCAAAATCCACATTTCTTTTACATGAATTCCAAAGAATTAGCCCTAATCTCAAGTGATTTATTGAAATCAAATAACTAAAATTGGACACTTGTTTTGCTCCTGATTTAAGATAAGGTGTCCAAAGTTAATCTTTAAATGTGATATTTCATGTATATGCATCAAATATTTATTTTTATACTACTTTGGTATAAGCTTTTAACATACTAAGGAAGTTTCCATTCAATTTTATGATAATTTAAAATATATATAACGTGATAAAAATTCAGCTTTATAAATTGTTTCAATTTTTAAAATATATAATGAACTTTATAAAACTCTTATTCAGCATCTATCAAGATATGTATGTGATTGTTGCTATTAACGAGTGAATTAGAACCTTGAAAACTTTTACAAAGTGAAAATATTCTTCTATTCTTACATTTATCATAAAGTACCTTTTAGTATACTTCTGGATTTAGTAAGCTAAAAATGGTATGCTCACATGGAATTATTTCCATTATGCGTAGGGCAAAGTCCTAGGAAATATGTCAACCACTCCCATAACCTACAGAAAGCTAAACCCGCCCAGTAACGCATGCACACATATGACCTTAGCAGACCACTCGCCTCCAGCTGGTAAAAGAGTTAGGGAAGCTGAACTAGGTTGCAGACAGAGGAGGTGATTTATTTAAGAGAAAGTTGTCCATCTGCTCTAAGTCCCAATTTCCCCACTGGGAAAGGGTTAGGAATATTTTAAGCCGAGAAAAGGGCCTCCCAGGGCCCTGGAATTTAAGAAAACTGTTACCCAGGGTCTGACAAAGGCCTATGAAATACAGGCAAGAGGCCATGGTATGACAAGAAAGTGCTGTGCAGAGAAATCACAAGCAGTTCTGGAAACAGCTAGAATTCCCTCATCAGCAGGGACCACAGCATGCAGGTGATTCTCATGAACAGAGAGGAGCGACCTGAAAATAAAAATTTGCCTAAGAAATCTTAAATCATGCCAAAGGTTCACGCAACCCAAACAGGAGGCTGGACCACCCAGTGTCAAGGGGCTTAGGGAGAGATTATTATCACTGGCTTCGTGAGAAGTGTAGTCACATTTTCCAACAGACGCCTTCAAAGGACTCAAAAAAGTACTTGCAGCCGGGCGCAGTGGCTCACGCCTGTAATCCTAGCACTTGGGGAGGCCACGACAGGCGGATCATCTGAGGTGAGGAGTTCAAGACCAGCCTAGCTAACATGGCAAAACATGTCTCACCTAAAAATACAAAATTAGCCAGGAGTGGTGGTGGGTGCCTGTAATTCCAGCTACTCGGGAGGCTGAGACAGGAGAATCGCTTGAACTTGGGAAGCAGAGGTTTCAGTGAGCCAAGATTGCACCATTGCACTCCAGCCTGGGCAACAAGAGCAAAACTCCGTCTCAGAAAAAAAAAAAAAGTACTTGCATCAAAGAATGAGTAAAGTATACACAGCTTCCAGGGCGAGAGGAAATAAACATAAAGAAGAAAATTTAAATAAATCCCAGGGGAAAAAAATTGTTTTAAGGTGTGTTAGCATCCAATTTTTTTATACATACTTATATGTGTGGGTTTATTACTATTAAATACATAGATTATATAGAAAGAATATTAAGATAATATATGTGATATATGTAATAAACTTGAGTTTATATTCCTTATGAAGGTGAGAATGCAATGCATTTTACCCAGAACTCTATCATAGGTGTTTCGCTTACTAGTATTTTACCTAAAACATGTATAACATTTAAGTTGACTGAATAAGAGTTGCCAGGTTAAAAGCAGAGAGTGACAATTTTTTCTCACTACTGCTCTTTCTAATTTTAAACTGTTCTTATTTATTCCTGGATGAAATATTAGGCAGATCTGACATTTTTTTCTAGCTACTCTCAGTTATTAAGAAGAACTCCCATTTTTCAGGGGTATAAAAATCTCTTTTCTGCCTAATAGTTGAGTATCAACCTCTTATCCAATTTAAAACTTTTTTCATCATCTTCTCCCCATTCTCGAACAACTGGGAACAGACAGCCAAATTCTTATTTCCTCTCCCACAAATTCCTTGGCAACCTTCTGTCACTGGGATCTCTCACCTGTAGCTCCTATCGGAGACCAGTGCCTTCTCCGAAGCGTTAACACATGCCCTCTTTTCTGGCAGTCCACCTGATATAGTTTGGCCCTGTGTCCCCACCCAAATATCACCTTGAATTGTACTCCCATAATTCCTGCATGTTGTGGGAGGGGCCTGGTGGGAGATGATTGGATTGTGGGAGTGGGTTCTTCCCTGCTGCCTACGTGGTAGTGAGCAAGTTTCACGAGATCTGCTGGTTTGAAAAGGGGAAACCCATTCACTTGGCTCTCAGTCTATCTCTTTGCCTGCCACCATCCACGTTAACATGTGACTTGGTCTTCCTTGCCTTCTGCTAGGATGTGAGGCTTCCCAGCCGTGCAGAACTGTAAGTGCAATTTAACCTCTTCTTTCTTTTGCAAATTACCCAGTCTTGGGTCTGTCTTTAATAACAGCGTGAAAACAAACTAACACGCCACCCCATGCTGACTCTTCTATTAGTACAAGTTCCCAGGTGGGCGCTTTCGATAGTGTCCTGTTCAAAATCAAATCTCTCAAGTCCAGCTCCTTTCTGTTTATATGCTCTATGCCTGGCCCAGGGCATCTTAAGCCCATCATCAGTGGATGGGCAGCAGTGTCCCACTCTGGCCATCTCTCCTCTTGTTCTCCCAGAGATTATAAAACCTTGAGACCCTTTAACACCTGAGTCAGGTGCCAACCCTGTGTCTCCAGAAGCACAAAGCACACATATAAAGATTCCTAAGTCCTTTTCTAAAAGCTCTCTTCACATGGCTTCAAAAGAAATATTCGACTTCCCTAAAAATCTTTGTCCGGGGAGATTCCCATTTTAAAATATCCTCTAATGAGTTAATTCATTTTTATATAAGCACATCACAAATAAAATGCATCTAAGAATTCATTAGAGGGGTAGGATGGTCTAGTGGCGCAGAAAGAGTTTCAAGACATGCCTTTTGCAAGTAATTCATGGATGGTAGAAAACCCAATTTGAGAATAAGATAGCACTTGGCCTCCACAAAACTTTGCCTCTATTTTGGTACTTCAGCAAAAACTACAAAAACAAATATTTGTTAAACTATTTAGATGTGGTGTTTAAAGTTGTTCAATACATAAATTCATTAAATGTGTCACTAATTATTTTCTCCATGCTCTTGTACAATGGAGGTTGTCTTTATATTCTTTGTACTCATTCTTTTATATAACAAATGTATATTAATTGCTTGTTATGCACCAGTCACTGTACTACGAACTAGAATGGTAGTTGAACATAAAGCTGAAAGGCCCTATCCTCATACAATTTACATTCCAGTAAGGGAGGCTGACCTAAACAAATAAATAAGTAGTTTTCTGTTAGGCAAATACTATGACAAAACTAGATAGAGTGACTGATAGGAGTAAGGACTGCATAAAGTGTAGTTAGAAAAGGGCAATGTCTTGACATTTACGCTGAAGTTTGTAAAAAGTGACAGAGGCCGGATACGGTGGCTCACACTTGTAATCCCAGGACTTTGGGAGGCCGAGGAGGTCAGGAGATTGAGACCATCCTGGGTAACCTGGTGAAATCCCATCTCTACTAAAAATACAAAAAATTAGCCGGGCTTGGTGGCATGTGCCTATAGTCACAGCTACTCGGGGGACTGAGGCAGGAGAATGACTTGAACCCAAGAGAAAGAGGTTGCGGTGAGCCTCAATCATGCTACTGCACTCCAGCCTGGGGGACAGAGTGAGACTCCATCTCAAAAAAAAATGACAGAATGAGGCACACATATACAATGGAAAAAGCAATCTATACAAAAGAAAAGCTAATGTAGGAGCTGGGGATTGGTTGTCTTGTTCAAGGAACAGGGGATGCTCAATGTACTTTTGAATATAAATGACAAATTTAGAGTAAAGCTTCTAAGTCACAATCTCCTTTTTTTATGATCCTTTTTCTTGATTGATAAAAGTCACATCTCAATCTGCAGCTGGAGGGCAAAATAACAAACACTCTTAGGGCTCTTTTTGTTGTCTGCCAGCATTTATTTAATGAAGTTTTGCTAGAAATAGGCATGACTGCCGCCGTCTCAATTACCATCTCTAGAAAACCCTGAAACAATTAGAATGCATCAAAAGCAAAAGCACTGGGTAAGTTACCAGGTTAAAGGATGAAATTTTCTAGACTCATGCCTACTGAGGTAGGAGGCAGTACTCAACTCTGGAGGAGGGACTCAGAAACTGGACCAGATTGAGGACTGGTTAAAAGGTCCAGGGCGGCTGGGCACGGTGGTTCACGCCTGTAATCCCAGCACTTTGGGAGGCTGAGGTGGGCAGATCACGAGGTCAAGAGATCGAGACTATCCTGGCCAACATGGTGAAACCCCATCTCTACTAAAAAATACAAAAATTAGCTGGGTGTGGTGGTGCGCACCTGTAGTCCCAGCTACTTGGGAGGCTGAGGCAGGAGCATTGCTTGAATCTGGGAGGCGGAGGTTGCAGTGAGCTGAGCTCAGGCCACTGTACTCCAGCCTGGCAGCTGGTGACAGAGCAAGACTCTGCCTCAAAAAAAAAAAAAAAAAAAAAAAGGTCCAGGGCATCTGGGGCAAAAGCAATTTTACATAAGATATGCTCACCAGTGTACTACATCACTTTACCATTGCCATGGCAACACTGGGAAGTTACCATCACTCCTTTCCATGGCAATGACCCAACGAACTGGAAGTTGCCATTCTTTTCCTAGAAGTTTCTGCATCATCCCTCCTTAATTTGCATGTAGTTAAAAATAGGTATAAATATGATGGCAGAACTGCCTCTCGGCTGCTACCCTGGGCTCACTGCCTGTGGGGTCGCCCTGCTCCCCAAGAAGTACCTCTGCTGGGCTGTACACGGCTGCTTCAATAAAAGTTGCTGTCTACCACCACTGGCTCCCCCTTGAATTCTTTCCTGGGTGAAGCCAGTAACCCTCCTGGACTAAACTCCAATTTGGGGGCTTGTCTGCCCTGCATCCTGTCAAGTTACTCAAATGCAAATAACTATATTTAAGTAAGAGGTTAAACTATAGACTTTAAATTGTCTTTGATTATTAGCACTTTAATTTTCTCTAGGTATGTATGTGTAAACTTCATTCAATATTTATAGTGCCTCATTTTAATAAACAGTTTCTTATAATTTTTTAAGGTTATAAATAATTTTTGCCTTGTATGATCTCAGAGTCACTTGGAGAGAAGAGAAAACAAATTGCAGATCATAAAGCTGCAGAAAGCCTGTGTGAAAAGTGTGGAGAAGATGCCATTGGTGCAATGTGGTAGTCTTAAACATGGCACCAAATTATTTTACCTTCCTCCCACGAAGTTCCATTTCCAGACCCTCTTTTTGAATTTGAGCAGCCTTGTGACTGTTTTGACCTGTAGATAACAGAAGAAGTGATGCTACATGATTTCCCAGGCAAGATCCTTAAAGGCAGAAGGTTTCTATGTCGCTTTCTGGAATCTCTACGTCCCCTCTTGGAACACAACCCCTGGGAGCCAGCAGCTGCACTGTGAGAACACCAAGCCTCATGGGAAGAGAACATGTAAGTGCTCTGATGACAGGTCCCACTGAGCCTTCCAGTCATCCCAGCCCAAGAACCCAACTTGCTGATGGAGAAACCTCCAGATGACTCAAAAATGTGAGTTACTTCCAGCCAGTCAAGGCTTTCCAGGGTAGGCCCTGACATGGAGCAGAGACAATCATGCCTGAAATGTGTCTTTATTCCTGATCCACAGAAAGTCTAAGCATAATAAAATGGTTGGCATTTTGTCACTATAGACAAAATTTTGCAGTGGTCTGTCATGTCACAATAGACAAAAGGAATAAAACAGATAGTGATCATATATTTTTGAATTTTCAGATGGCCTTTATTTCAAATACTCAGTAACTTTAAACCCTTCAGGATCCTTTACATGATTCAATATTGGCCTAAAGCTTTCCTCTAATAAGTGCAGTCTTTAGACCACTTATTCTGGCTGGGCAAGTTGAGGAAGGCTTTACAGAGAAGGTAACATTTGTCAATATTATTGAAAAACTGCCAGATCCATTTCATGTGTTCATGAAATAAACACCACTATTCGGGGCCAATACCTAAAAGCCTTTAATGTTTTGAAAAGCACCTAAAAATCATTTCTCAATTGCATATTATTTTATCATCAGTTTTGTCATCTGCCTGCACTTGATACAAATTCTGTGTCACTGTAGAGGCAATTTTGCAAGGCAAGCCAGTCAGCATTGTGACAGCAGATGATGGGAAAAGGAATGTTGCCTTCTTTTGTCCCTACAAAGAATAAGAGGGAAGGGGAGAGGGAGGTACATGCAAGGATTCTATGGCCTTTTCATCTTTCTGTTGTCACTGTCTGTGTCAGCTCCTCAATGAAGAGGGACCATTTAGCTTTTGCATCTATAAAAAAATGGGCCATTTTTTTTTCTTTTTGCTAACCTAATTTTTAGAAATCATTTAATTGGGCCCAAAGGCTGTGCAATGGAAGGATATGGAGTTTGGGAAAAATAAAACCAATGAGTGAAGCAGGACATGTTGCGTTCTTTAAGCTTTTAGGAGGACAAGTGCTGAGGACACTGTAACATTATTATGACTGATTAGCCGCCAACAGCATGATTTCAGAAAGAAAAGGAAGGAAGAAAGCCAGTCATCATTACACACAAGCAGCTTACTGTCAGTCCTTGAAAATAAAAATTTGAGATAGAAGACAATGAATGCTATTTTCAGGCACTCTCAGTCTATTCTCTTTATATAGATTTCATATTAATCTGTTTATTATAAATATGCTTCACACGTCACTTTTCTTCTGAGTATTCCCACTTTATTATTTTCTCCACTCCCAGCTTTCTCAGCACCAAACTCTTAGCTACTAACTTCCCTGGCAAATTCAAATCCCAGAAGATACCTCCTGCCACAGTATCATAACTAATTTTCTCCTTTCAATTAAAGGTCATAGTTTGTTTGAAAGAGAAAAAAGAACTGCAAGAAGCATATTGACATTGTGTAAATGAGAGCTGAACATCGAGGGGTGTACAGTTAATGAACAAAAGATCATCGCTTAGTGCCTAACTGCAGCATTAAGACTTGGCATTGAATTCACTGGAAAGGTGACGTGACAGAGGACAAACGGGGGACCAGGTGACAGGCTTCATCCCATTCAGTGGGGGCTCCAACCTCCTCTGTCTATTACTTCCTAGGTGTAGTTTTATTCTCAGAACTTAAATATCTATTTGAGGTAGAAAAATGCACTCTTCTTTATTGCACAGAGATATATAATACAGTAGTCCTTATAATGTGTACTGGTTTATATTTTTCAATACAATAACTTGCATTTTTCTCCAGTGGGCTAAGAAAAACATATATAAGGAGAAAAGGCCATTCTGAAGCACTTTTTAAGTGTTAGGCCGATTGATTCTAAGACAACATGCTATAAGTGTACAAATATTAAATGCAAATATAACTATATTTTATGGTTTAATTGCTAATAAGAAAGAGGAATGATAAACATCTAAGAGGAAATGTGTAAAAACTGAATTGCTGGAATATATTTTTATCTTACGTTAAAGAAAAAAGTTACTGAAGATACTTGTTAAAGATGATAAGGATGACTTAAGTAAAATGGGCTACCACAATGGTGGTGGTGTGTAGTAGGTGAGAGACACCAGGTTTAATTCCAGATACAATAAGGACCAAAACAACAACAACAACAACAAAAACCCAATAAGGACCAAGGGTATTTATAGCAAAGGAGCAGGGTAAGGGGTTGGTGCATGGACAATTACTGGGAGGTATCGTCATTCTTTGTTCAACTGATCTAAGGGGTTTTGTTGAAGACAAGCCAGGTGATAAAAGTCAGACAGTAGTCAGGCCAAGAATTGGCAGAGGGGTGTTCTCTAAATTGACTCAGTACAATTCTTGCTAAAGCTGGACAATGCAGAGACAAACACAGAAGCCCAAAAGTCAGGGCCTAAGTGAGAGGAGTTCAGAGGAGCCTGACTGGAATTTGGTCAAGGAGAGATTCATTATCACACAAAGATGTTTTTAGTTAGATCCATACTTTGTGGTTAGCTATGCTGTGCTGATACAGTTACATGTGAGTATGAGTGCGTGTATATGTGTATGTGTGGGTATGTGTTTGTGTTTTCCATAAAGAAGACATAAAATGTATTTTATATTGTAAATTTCAGTGTGTATCTTTTCATTGGAATGTCAATTCAGTGTTTGCTAATAGCTCACAGGTTTATGTTTGTGAAAAAAGAAATGCTGGTTGTTAGAAAAGGAAGTTGTTATATTGCTTTCTGAGATGAACAGGTATAAGGTATGTAGAAATCTTACCTTTAAATGCCAATTTTGTTTTAATCCTTCATAAGATTTGACTGTCAGCTGCCAGGTATGCATCATTACCAGCTGTAATGATGTATAATTATATACTGTAGTAATCAATTTAAAAATATTTTAGTGTTAGGGGAGATTAATCATAACCACTCATGTAAAAATTTAAAAATACTATTTCTACCAATCCACTACTAAAGATGCTAACAGATGAACAATATGTATAAATAAAAAAGCACATTTTGGAAAAAGTGAACATTTCAAAAAGGTTAAAGAACATTTCGTTGTATTATTTTTCAACGTTCACTTAATTTCTATGGATCATTTTCCTTACCTATAAAAATTAAGGCTTAAATTAATATGCCTTTATCTTTATCGTGCTATTGCTTAAAGTCAATTGCTTACATAAATATTCTTTGTCTAACAATTAGGGACAATCTAGTAACTAACAAGTTCAATCTTTTGATTAACAAATTACCTTTTTTGAAATTATAGAAATACAGGTAATATACAAATATGTGACATAAGCTTTATCCTAAAAAAGTTTGGTATTTACCTCAAGTGGCAAATCTAACACACATGAAAGGATTCCAGACAACATAAAATTAGATCAAATCTGTGTTGTATAAGACACAAAAGCTTAGAAAGCTCATAGGAAAAAGGGATCAAGGAGTTTTTGTGGATAAAGCTCTCCCGTCTGACAATTCAGGATATTTAATGCTTTGTGTTAAACATCTTATTGTAAATGTATACCTACATTCTTACTGTAAACATGTAAGCACACTTAGAAATGAAAGTATGGGAAGTTCATCTTTTTTCATTTTAAGAAGTGTTCATTGACAAAAATTAAATAATTTCCTTTGAAAAATGTGATTACACTTGCATTTTTTAAATGTACAATTTGCAAATATAGAGAATCAGTAATAAATGAAACATTCACAAGTTATGGTGGCACAAAGATCAAAGAGAATAAGCCAAATCTTATTTATTAGATTTTCACACTCAAATTTAGAAAGTAAATTATTCTAGAAGAAGGGTTTATCCCTGAAAGGACAAAAAAGATTTCCAAATCTGAGTAATGCGCACTGGTTGAGGAGTGAGAAAAGATTCTTTTTTGTTTATTTGTTTTGAGACAAAGTCATGCTCTGTCACCCAGGCTGGAGTGCAATGGCATAATTATTGCAGCCTCCGCCTTCTGGGTTCAAGCGATTCTCCCACCTCAGCCTCCCAAGTAGTAGAAACAGGGTCTCATTATGTTGGCCAGGCTGGTTGAACTCCAGACATCAAGGGATTTGCCTGCCTAGGCCTCCCAAAATGCTGGGATTACGGGCATGGGCCATCTCAGCTGGCCAATGAAAGTTTCATTAGACAGGGTTCACATTTTTAATATGGCTCAGCAGTTCCATAACGTGGCCCTTAAAATTTTAAGGCAAGAAAATGTAGATAACAATTCATTATGTGATCATGGAGAGGAAAAACTCAAAATATAGTGTTTAACTTATACAATAGTAATAGTAGAACTGTAAGCATCTGAGAGCATATGAGAGTAGGTGGAAAACTATCAGAGAAGACTTTCTACCAATCTTCAAAATTAATCCAGATGAGATCTTACAATGGAGAAGATAACTTGGGGCAAACAAGGAAAATGATACGGAAAAGATATAATGGATCTGTATTAGTAAGGACTAGATAGACAAAATGTGAAATAGGTGGAAAGAAAACAAGAGGACTTTTCATGGATGATCACCAAGTGACTTTTCAGGGTTGAACATATAGGACACAATTAATAAATATTCCCAAGCAAATTCCTACATTCTAACATGAAGATACCTAAGATCCTAGAGGAACAGAGTGCATGGAATAAAATATGAAACAGGTCCTGAAAACAAAGTGGAAAAATGCTAGTCATATTCCAAATGGGAGGAAAGTTCAATTTTAACATAGCCACTTAATAAAATATGAATATTACTTGTCTTTTACAGATATATCTTAAAGAAAAAAAATTAAGAGCTAGATGCATTTATATAGTCAATAGGATACTATAAAATGTTCATATTATTTTTTTTGATGCCTGTGTGGTGGCTCAAGTCTGTAATCCCAGCACTTTGGGAGGCCAAGGCAGACAGGTCACTTGAGGTCAGGAGTTCAAGATCAGCCTGGCCAACATGGTGAAACCCCATCTCTACTACAAATACAAAAATTAGCCCGGTGTGGTGGCACGTGCCTGTAATCCCAGATACTCAGGAGGCTGAGGCAGGAGAATCAACTGAAACAGTTGAGGTTACAGTAAGTAGAGATCATACCACTGCACTCCAGCCTGGGTGACAGAGTGAGACTCTGTCTCAAAAGACAAAATGAAACAAAAAAAACCAGAAGGAACATAAGAAAATACAGACTGTAGAAAATTTTACATCAAATTATACTTTCTTTGTCATTTCCCAGCGTCACCTCAGTAATGATTGTTGGATAAATTTAGCAGTCATGGGTAAAAAAGAATTAGATTAAAACTGGAAAAGACAAATCCAGTAAACTGTTTATGACTCTTCATAAACCATGAGGCACTAACAAATTTAGATAAATAAGAAGAACAATGAACACACGAATTCAATAAATTACTTAACTGATAGCATTATTGAAATGAATATCTTGCTATGAGAATAAATGTTTATTACACAAGAAAAGCATGTGAAAGAAAAAGACAAAATTAAGTAAACCTCCAAAACAAATACGAAAATACTTCTGTACTAATAAAATAGGGTTTTTGTTTTGCTTTTGCAGACTTAATAAACATGACAGAGGAAATGACTGGATTTCAGGAATTAACTATGTTTGGCAACTGAATGCAATGGAACTAACACTGGAAGTGAAGAGTTAATATCACTGTTCTTACTAATTCATTCACAAGAAAGGACAGAAAAGCAAAATATCAAAGGAGCACTGGGAATGACTCTACTAATAGTGCAGACCCTTTGGGCAAAAGAGACTCAGAAGTGTACTTTACTCAAAAAGACCATTAGACTGGAACTTTATTAACTTACAACACAGGACATGGCAATGGATACCAGGAGGGTTTCTCTGAACGCAAAGCAACAAGAGTACATTTCCAAGCGGGGGACAGGTGGTTTGCTATCCATTACCCAACTGCTTTATCTCCAAGGGGAAAAAAATAATAACCTCTACTGTTTTCTGTGTTCACATTCAAATAAAGCATAGACATCAAATTTACTACACTTTCCTAAAAACCATGGATATGTATTTCTTTCATATTTAAATATTAACCAGATGTAAATAATGCAAAACACATTTTAAAAAAGAATTTTGAATATTTTTATATGACATAAGTCATATTACAGAATTCATACTCTGGTATAAATATATCCTTTAGTAAATATTTTTTTAAAGGTATCAATTTGAGTACATTTTCCATAAATTTAATATATCATGATATACTACAAATTATATACTATAGTGCATTATTAAAAGTCATTTAAATAATGGCTCTAGAGAAAAGAACTAGAAATAATATTGCAAAGTTAATTTAATTTGCTTTGTTTTAAGAAATATTATTTAAGCCAGAAGAAAATTCACTAGAAACATTAGAAAAATCATGTGTTACATTCTTCATAAAATAGTGATACATTTTCTTTACAAAAGAAAATGTTTGAACCTATTAAATTAAGAGAATAGAACAAAACTTGATGTCAAAATAAATATGCCTAATATACAGGTCTGCTAACAATATAATGTATGGTCATTAAAATGTATACTTTGCTCAAAGAAATAATTTGTTCCAATTATTAAAAAAAAGTTAACAT
This sequence comes from Cebus imitator, assembly GCF_001604975.1. Taxonomy (NCBI): domain Eukaryota; kingdom Metazoa; phylum Chordata; class Mammalia; order Primates; family Cebidae; genus Cebus; species Cebus imitator. Next base: position 1,508,232 of record NW_016107456.1, read on the forward strand.
TTTTACTGTCCAAATAGAACAATATTACTGTTAGTAACTACTGCATCTTGAAATTTCTTAGACTGGACATATAAAGTGGATGTGAGTACATGAATTGGTAGAGATGAGGGGGTACTGTTGTCAGAATAGGTTTATTATGCTGTTACTTATACCCTAAGATATTGCGAATAATTGTAGATTTTTGAAAAGAATAATATGGAAAATTACTCTTTAATATTTTTTCAAATCATTCACTTCACTTTGTAAGGCAAGGAATATCTTCAGGGAAATTTTCAAGTGAGAATTAAGCGTGGAGACAGACTGCCTCAAAACATTTGCCTGTACTTGCAAATGAGGCATCAATGCAGTCTTTGTTAACATTTTCATTTTAATTACTAGCTAAATTGCACTTATTTGTAATTATGAAAATCAGCACTCTGAAAATCATTTTTAAAGATTGCACTTTACAGAGAAATCATTATTGTTATTGCATAACTAAAACCCTCATCTCATATGTAACACCTAAGATTTGAGATTTGGGTTTTGTGTCTTTTCTCCTCCTTTGGTACACACGGAAACTTGCACAATTCAAAAAATAAATAATCTACCTTGTCTTATTTCAATTTTAACAATTACGTGCCAGACACAGGAATTGAGTCAATTACCTGGATGTAACTAAATATTTTCTTATTTAATATCACACAGGGTAAGTTATAACACTTTAGCGCTCAATTTTAATTGTTTATTTGAACACTTACTGTCACATGGATAAGATTATATGTGAATTTGCTGGAAATTTGTTGGGCTTAATACCTGGGTGATATGATAATATGTACAACAGAGCCCCGTGACACGTGTTTACCTATGTAACAAACCGTCACATGTACCCACAACCTAATATTAAAAAAATTAAAAACAACCTTAATATCTTACATTATAGTAAAGCATCCAAAAAGATTATGTTACTGATATTTGAGTTTTCTTGGAATTAAAATGTAAATGACATTTCCAGGCAACTTTTGAGAGGCAGAATTTTATTTTTCATCCACATCTTAATTTTTTGAACCTCGCCAATTGGTATCTTACTGTAACATTTGTTAAGAGGCTGGGATTATGTAAAAATGTAATGTGTATTTGTGTTTTATGTAGTAGTTAAAAATATGCACATATTTTACACACATAAGCCTGATTTGTTTTGAGGTTTTGGCTCTAAAATGCAGAGATGGCTGCTACTCTAAGAAGTTGAATATATTTTATTTAAAATATAGCACTAAACTTTCAAGTAAACAATAAGATATACTTTACAATTTGAGAGACAACTGCATCTTATTTTCCTGACACAGAATGCTATAAGCAATGATTTTTGCCAAATGCTATTTGAACATAGCAACATTTACAAAAAAATAAAACTACTTAGTATTAAGAAATTTGTTTCACTCTTTTTAAATTGCATCAATGACATTCAAGTATCCATAGTTGAAGGGTGAAAAAAACACAAATTCAAATGTACACACATTCAGAACATGCATTTTGTTAGAGCAAATGGACTTTTTAATGATCCATTCAACAAGGAAAATTTGTTTCCCAGCAGGAATTCCATAGATTTCAAAAAACTGAATGCACAATAATAAAATTACTCAAGCTCAGGTATTGCCTTTTTTATTATTTTTAGCATCTGCCATTCTTCCATAAAAGCATATTCACTTATTCTGTCACCTAATTATCATCATGGCAAGTTATGACAAACCAAATAGCTTGGGTAGGGAATAAAAGATGTTTTGTACACAGAAATATTCTTATCTATTTGCCTTCTTCTCCAGACACTTCTCAGCCATTTTAACTTATTCTCTGGAAATCAGACAAAAGTCCAGTTGCACTGCAACTGAATCATTCTTAATAAAATCTGCATTTTATGGAAAACTCAGTAATGTGAATTTCAAGTATGCCAATAGAACTGACTCTTCAGACTGGGCACGGTGGGTCACGCCTGTAATCCCAGCACTTTGGGAAGGCAAGGCAGGCAGATCACAAGGTTAAGAGATCGAGACCATCCTGGCCAACATGGTGAAGCCCCATCTCTACTAAAAACACAAAAATTATCTGGGCATGGTGGTGAGTGCCTGCAGTCCCAGCTACTCAGGAGGCTGAGGCAGAAAAATCACTTGAACCCGCAATGCAGAGGTTGCAGTGAGCTGAGATCATGCCACTGCACTCCAGCCTGGCAACAGAGTGAGAAACTCCAGCTAAAAAAAAAAGAAAAACTGACTCTCCAAATTAGAGAAGTTTCAAAACTTTATTATATATAGTGAAACACCCCTAAATGTTCATTTAAAATTCCCTTTGTTTTTTGCTTCAGTTATGTTTAAACTAGAAAAATGCAATGCAATAGAGCAGATTCACTTGCTTTAGCAAACGTGACCAGGACTGTGTTTCAGTTCATTTTAAGCTTTTACCATAATTGTCTTTCTCACACAAATTAATGAATAACCTTATCAAATAAATTTATGAAACATCACTGTGATTTGATTTGGGAAGTTTGGAACCAGTGCACTTTGAAATTTATAACAGAGTCTAAAAAGGGGCTACCATTTGTTAAAGACTACTATTAACAACCCAGCTTGGAAAGCTTATTTACTCAGATTAATCGGAAACTAATTTGTCAATGACAAATACACCTGGAATGTAAAAAACAGTACTTTAATGTGTTGTTTTTGTAATTATGTAAATCATCTTTGAATGGCAAAAACTGATGTGTGTATTTTATATACAGGACTCTCAGACTACTTAGAGTCTGGAAATTTCCAGAGCAAAATCAAGTCAGGAGTTTAATATAACCTGCCTCAAGAGAGCACTTCCCTTTGCGTAACACACTGCCGTAAGTCATTAAAACATGGTTCAGTCCACAAACGTTTATTGACTGCCATTTGTGTGCCTGTCGTTGTGCTAAACATGGAAAAGATATTCCAGACCTCAAAGAGCTACAGAGCTACAATCAGTGGGGAATCCAGCCAAGCAAATCAATCCCATTTTATTACTGTTGTAAAGGAACATGCTGGGTGCAGTGGGAGTCACGAGGAAGAGCACACAACTGGACCTGAAGCCGGGCAGGGAGGGTTTGTCACAGAGGCTGGCACCTCTGCTGTCCTTGGTGGCTAAGATCAAGTAAGGTAGCCTGAGAAGATGAAAAGTTTTGTTGTTGTTGCTCATTTGTTCTGAGGTAACAGAAACTGCATAAACAGAAAGATGACAGGCTTGCAACACACTCCGCACAGCTGGCACAGGAATTGGTGATTTCCATCCATCAAGGCAACTGATGCTTATTTTAATAATTTAGTAACTTCTATAAGTCTATCTATATTCTTTGTTTCTATATGTATAAATTAATAAAGCAAAAAACTACCAATGTCAATTGATTTTAATATTTTTATGTATTTCGGTTCATTGTTTTTTCAAGGTAGCTACGTAATTTTTTTTATTAAAGTCATTGAATGTATGTAGTTTGATACCTGGTTTTCAACTTAATTTTGCAAACATTTTCACATGCCATTAAATATTTTAAGTTATCTTTAAAAATTATTTATTAGCAACTGCGAAATATGCCATCATCAAAATGTACCAAAGTATATTTAATCATGACCTTCATTTTGGCATTTAGTGATTTATAATTTTTTAAGAACTATGACAAATCAAAATACACACATGTATAATATTAACTGATTATCTTTTAGCATAGGTTTTGAGAATTAGGATTATGGGAGAAAGAATACATTTTTACAGATTTTTATGTTCATTTTCAAACTGCTTTCCAGGAAGAATACATTCTTACCAATAGCATATGAGAGGTTTCATTCTCTAAGCATCTCTTATCATACTTATATCTTTACGTTATTAACTGGAGAACTATTTTACCTTGGTCTAACTTTGCATTTTGAATATCAAAATAAACATGAAGGTTTCTGTTCACATTATATGTAGTAATAATTCTTATGAAGCACTATAATAGCATGAGCTTATGGTTAACATTAAAACTTAGAAAAAACCTGATAATCTGATATTTAAAACTGTGTTTTTCAAAATAAGAAACCTTTAAAAGGATAGCTCTTCTAAGTAATTGAGACTTTTAAGCACTCCTTACCAAGTGACTGGCCATGTGCTCTATTAATAAAGAAATATATAGTAGAAGTAAAACTGAAGTTAGGAAATAGCAAATTCACCTCTACTCTTTGATTTTCTTATTCACATTTTTTTCATTATGCTACAAACTGAAACTACATAATATTGAACTTCCTTTAGAATTCAGAATATTTCTGTACATCTTGTCATGCTTTAACATAACCTAAAATGGGACAAGTTCTCTTAGCTGATTTTTTTTCAAGTCCAAAAGAAGAACATTGAATAAAGTCTCAGACTCCAGGATTAATTTCCTTGACCAAACAGTAACCAATAGCATTTCCAACTAAGATTACAACCATGCAGTAGATTCAGAAATGGCATCAACAATGTTTAATGTCAAAATGCAGTCAAAGCCAACATTTGCTATAACTGAGAAAACCATGATATAGATGCCTTTGCTGTAGATATGAACAGTGTTAGTTTCTTTTGACAAGATTCTTAGGGAGATGCAGAACTCTGGATTTCTAGAGAATACAAATATCTGAATTAGTGATTGAAGATTCTATAAAACATATATAAATATATGTGAAGATTCTACAAAACATGTATACCATCATTTGGATGTTACACTCCTGAGGATAATTAAATTTAGCTTCTGCAAGAGACAGACTTTAAAGTTTCCATGGCTTAAAACAACATAGTTGTATTTCTTAACCATTTGATATTTGATACAAATCCTGTTTCATCTTGCTACTCTGAGATCTAACCTCAGAGATCTAACTGCTCTGAATTCTTCTACGTATTACGGGTTTTTAAATTGCATAGTCTTTAGTTGAGATACATGGGAGAAACCAATATTTCTGTCTATTTCTCTGCATACTCTAGCCTTCCTTCTTGTTTTGGTTAATGAACTATGAAAAGAAATGACATAGTCAGCTGACAGTCATTTCTGAAAAACAACATAGTTGTATTTCTTAACCATTTGATATTTGATACAAATCCTGTTTCATCTTGCTACTCTGCCATCAGGAACACGTCTCCCAAGTCACAGGAGAAGAGAATGATGGCAGAGACACACCTGCTGGCTTCTGCCATCAGAAATGACTGTCAGTGACTATGTCATTTCTTCTCATAGTTCATTAACCAAAACAAGAAGGAATGCTAGAGTATGCAGAGAAATAGAGGGAAATACTGGTTTCTGCCATGTATCTCAACTAAAGACTATGCGATTTAAAAATCTGTATAATACGTAGAAGAATTCAGAGAGGTTAGATCTCTGCCACAAAATGTTTACTGGATGAGTCCTCAATCTTATATCTGAGATTTTTTGAACCATAAAAAGTTTAAGTCATAATTCCTACCCACAAAAATCCTAAAATGTAGAATATAGTTAAGGAGTCAAAGCAAAATGTATCAAAATTTAATAACGACTTTTTTGCAGCACAGAAACTGAAACATTCACTATTAAAGAAGGAGATCTATGAATAATGACAGGTAGCTTCATAAGGAAGGTGTGTGAGTTAGTCTCCCAAGGACAGGATGGTGAGATTGAATAGGAGTGGGGAAACAGAAAGGATGTTAGAGACCAGATGATGCGCTCCAGGGAAAGCCAAGGTGAAATGACTATGACAGCTTCAGAAAACCTTAAGGAACAGGCCTAATTAGAGAGTACATTTTGAGAAACTGTGGGAAATAAAATTAAATAGAGGGAGCAGATGATCTTGTAAACCACACAGCACAGCTTAAAACTGATACAGCAGAAAACTGGGAAACACTTGAAGTTCTTGAGCAAAAGCCTGATATCTCTTGTTTAAGAATTACACTGCACTTATCTCTACGAGGACATGAAGTGCATACACAGTACAATATGACGCAAAATTAGGCATCAGGGAATAAAACCAAGCCTTGTCTGCTTGATGAATTTAATGGACTTAATGAATTTAATGGAACAGAAGGAAGAGATGGTGGGCTACACACTACTTGAAACAGCTGGATGCTAATTACTTGGCTGTGTCGAATTTCACTCTTCATTCCTACTTAAAAAGGAAAATAGATTAAGTTAAATAATTTTCCCTGGTTGGGCCAAAAAATACATATATACAAAACCCTCACTCACATAGGTCATGACAGGAGCAGTGTTTGAGAATGATTTGCCTGACATCAGTCTGAAAGGTGAGCTGGAGGGACTGACAGGAAAGGTAGAGGAAGCAAAAACTTAATGAGGGCCCCTGTACCACTCTGGCCCAAAACACTAAGGTAGTAGGTTGGTGGTGGTAATGAACCCACTGTGGTAGAAACTGTCTTTTGTGAGTGTCTCACTGAAGTCCCTAAAGATTCTCTGAGAAGTAAGTGTTACTAAAGGAAGTCGAAGGTATTCTAGAGTCTTCACAAAGAAAGACATCAGAAAAAGAAAGTCCTCACAAAGAAAGAAAGACTACAACCAAAACCTGAAGCCATTTACTAAGCATGCCAACAGTTCCACAAATGTAGAGTCCCTTTTCTTTCTGTCAATGAGCATAGCATGGATGTTGCTGAAGCTTCACATATATTAACATTGATTATTTAGACAAAATAAAGAGATCACATACATGAATAACTTAACATGACTAATGGTTGCTTGGGGAACACCCAAACTTCATTCAGAAAATCTCACAATCTTAAAACTCTAAGAAATGTGTAGAGATCATTCATTCATTCATAGAGCCTTTTCCTCACACGATGTCACATCTAAATCATTATACTGACTACGATTTTAGAGTCTTTTGGAACAGACGATGACGTGCTCTCTAACTGATAGGTGGCTGTAGACACTGTAAAGCATATCTATTTGCAGACTGCTATTTTCATAGAGAAAGGTAAGTGAAAGTATATCCTCAATACTACAGAACAAATAAACCAATACAAAACTTTAAAAATACAATAGCAACTTTCCTTATTAAAATTTTAGAACACATTAAGTGAAGCAAATGAAGGTAAAACAGTTCATTTTTAACACTCCCTTCAAGCTTACTATGCTGCTTTTTCAAATGCCTACAATATTGTTTTGTGTGTTCTTGTGTGGCCACCAAAAAAAGTTGTTTTACAAAAACACGCTATCAGCAAATACACATAATTTTATTAATTGGGAATAAGAACAATTGGCTTTATTTTATTTAATCCCATCTCCCAAGTAATATATGGAAAATCAAATTTTAAAATCTCTTCGACTAAGAAAATATGAACAATTAATTAGAATAAAATATCATGACAGCAAATTATCACTCTCTTGGCTATTTTCACTACTTTTCATTATTTCTACATATTAATTAATTGATGCTGTTCATTCACAGGTATTTACTGATTTTTTCATCATAATACAGATTATACCATTTTCTTCCTTGGATTAATATCTAACAGTCCTTAGAGACACTGGATGCTAAACTGTGGATCTCAGAAAGCATTAAATATATTATTATGTATTTAATAATTGTTTGGGACTACTTTGAAAGACATGGCACTAACCAGGTCATTCTAATATCTATAGGACATGCTACATCACTGCAGAAAGATTTTATAACCTTGCCAAGGTCATGAAATACCTCTCTACAAAGAAAATGAGGTGAATACAATGAAATATGAAATTTATGACTGAAAGCCATGTTTTCTTTCAATCAGATAATAAGATCTCACATTCTTTTGAGAATCTTCAAACAATGGACTGACTGAGATTCTGTCAGGTTAAGTTCAAAATAGCACCTGACAAAGTAAGAGTTTTTTTCTCTCTCTGTGTTTGCTTTTTCTTTGTGTGCTTGTTTAGTGTGTTCATCAGTTTTGTTCATTTAAGATTTCTAAAATGTTATTAAAAATATTTTTAAAACAGTGAAAAATGTACTAGAAAATATCACATAGATAAATGTATATATGGACAATTTTTAAAACATTTTTAACAGGGGCAGTGCAGTAAGTCCAGCAACACGTAGCCTGACATCCTTAAGTGCATGTTGTCAAATTGACCCATATGATTCCAAATAACACATCACTGACAATCAACTTAATATGCAGTTAAGACATTTGTGAACCATCCACCATGGTTCTTTTGATAACCCATGATGGCCTTTTTGTAGGCAACACAATTTATAATCTTCTAAATGTATATTGCCATTTCCCCTACCTAAAGATGTTGAACGTAAAAGGCCTACTAAAATCTTTTAAATAAGCAGTTTATTCGACAAGAAACATAAGAAGAAAAGCTCAGAACAAATGATAAGACTTTCAGTTCCTAATTTATTTATTATATTTATTATTTATTTATTTATTTGGAGATGGAGTCTCGCTGTTGCTGGCTGGAGTGCAATGGCGCGATCTCAGCTCACTGCAACCTCTGCCTCCCGGGTTCCAGCGTTTCTCCTGCCTCTGCCTCTGCCTCCCGAGTAGTTGAAATTACAGGCACCTGTCATCATGCCCAGCTAATTTTTGTATTTTTAGTAGAGACGGGGTTTCAACATGTTGGCCAGGCTGGTCTCAAACTCTTCACGTCAGGTGATCCACCCACCTCAGCCTCCCAAAGAGCTGGGATTATAGGCGTGAGCCACTGTGCCCAACCTCAGTTCCTATTTATAAAGTGATCAATTCCCAAATGCTCTAACTTCATATCATTTTAATTTTTTAGCAATCCATCTAAACTGAAAAGACTATATTGACATTTCCATGATTTACTAATAGCCAAAATCATATCACTTAAAATTCAAGAGGTCTTGGGATATTGACACAGAAAAAAATTATAATTAACTTCAAAATTGTTCAAAATATCTAACACTCCTCTAGTGTCTCAGTGCTCTAAGAATGCCATAATAAATCATTTTTAAATGTATTTTTATGGGTTTTTCTAGTGAAGACTAGAAAACCTGCTAGACAAATTATAAAAGAGTTATAACACTAATAAATCAGTTTTGTTGGGACTGAAGTTCAATTCTTGAAAGGTAAATTAAAGAAGTCCCTTCCAGTGAGAGGCAATTTGCCAACACCCATAAAAACACAAACTCTTTCCTTCAGGGATTTAGAAATGAACTTATTTGTAAAATCTATTTTTCACCTAGGTATTTATTCAACATGCTATAAGGGAATGTTTATGGACATGTATTTACAACCAATGTATAATATTTATTTGTGTATGCATATGAATATATAATTGGTCATATTTAGATTTTAAATCCTTACTAGGTAGAGACTACATAATACATATGATAAGTATTTAATATGTGTGTGATATAGAAACAAGTAAGTCACAGAGATGGCTGAGAACAGTAACCTCAGACACTCAAAAATAGAGCATAAATATTTTTATATCTGTGTATTTCCAAAGAAACCTTCATTTCTACTAACTGTAGTTTCATAAATTCTACTTCATCTTTGTAAAATATATAGTTGGTCTAATATAGATGTATATTTTTAAAACTTGTAGGTATTACAACCCCACAGAAATCATTATACCTGTCCAATATTTTTCTAAGAATAGGACGTATTGTATTTTATATTTTAATAAAACACATTTTTTCAACTTTTCTCTCTGCCAGTCCTTATCCCCATAATGTCTATTAAAAACCAGCATTTAGATGCAGACTGTACATTACGCAGAAGATAACAAATGAGCTTATCAGCTGTTTTACAATAACAAGGGTAAATTTATTGATAAAACTGTACAACATGAACTAACCTGACTCCTGTCAGTAACATGTGACAGTATCAGTTTTCTGACTAACTACCTGTCTGCAGTTCTCCTTAAAGTACAATGAAACAAATAACTTCTGTGACATTAAAACAATGGGCATTAGTTAAAAGGCTCAGTATATTTCTTTTCCACAAACTTAGAAAAGGCTTATTTTTAATTTAGTGTTTTAACCTCAAATATATTTTTCTTACAACTTCTTTAGTAATATTTGCACGAAAATGTACTTATTGTGCCATCTTCAGGGCATTTTTAGGAAACAACTCCATGAAGTAAATTAGAATTTACTATCCTTAGTGGGTTTTTTAAATTATTATTTTAAGGCTATAGAAGGTTTTGTTTATGTATATTCAAGTTTTAAAATATTAGGTAAAATCTACTATAAAGCAAAATAATTTAAGTTTCAATGTATATGAGAATGTAGACATCAAAAATGTATATATGTAAATATATATACATGCATTTTTTAAAGTTCTTTACAGTTTTCAAAGCACTTACATATTATCTTATTTAGTATTTATACTATTCCTCTGAGGTGTTACAACAGAAACTTGTATATCCTTTTAAAAATGAGAAAGTTCACTTTTAAAGACATGAATTAGTTGGTCTGGTTTCAAAGGCTCAACTATATAGCCAGGATCCAAGCCTACATCTTTTTACTACAAGTAAAAAATTATTTGTGCTATTATAGTGATATATAATACCTTTAAAATCAATGGTGAAAATTATATGTGATTTTAATTACTTTTGTTCAATATTTGTTAAAATATCTATACTGAAAGTTGGAATAAACCCCGGATATGGTGATTACATATCAGAAAACCAGACATTTATATACATAGCTCAATTCTTCTTTCATTTCTGAACTTTATTTAACTAAGAAATCTATAGTGAAACAAGGACATATCTGACCATTGGAAAATTATGGTAGAATTACACAAATCAATTCACAAATGAATACAATACAAATGAATTGTTCATGTGATAAAACCAGACTATATAGCATATGCAAATTTGCTGTTCTTAGACCACTAAGAAGTCCTAAAGAAAACTAACAAGATTCATTAGCATCATTTGGGGTAACCATCTATTCTGATTTGCCTGGGACCATAGTAATTATCAGTAGAGCACCTTTTCAAGTTCTGATGTATACCAATTTGGGCAACAAACTAACAGATCACTTTTACTGGCACATTTGATCAAATGGTACTAATAACAGCTTGAATATGGAAAGCAAATTAAGTATGACAGCCATAATGAAAAGATTCACCTCCTTAGAAATCCATTCATTTTACATGCATCTGGAACACATGTTAGAATCACAGTCAGAAGATACAGGTTCCAATTATAGTTGTGTGTTTTACCAAGCTGGTGAACTTACGTATCTATCTCTAACAGAAATTCTCCAAGCTTCTGTTTCCTTGTATGAGGATGATAATACCTTTTCCTCAAGGTTTTTGTTAGTTACTAAAATCACCTTGTGAAATCTACTAGAACTATGCCTAGCAGCCAGGACTTTATAAATGAATGTTCATTATAAATCAGTAAGTCTCTTAAGTTCAGAGATATGGCCTGGACCAGAAAAATATCCAACAGGTAGTTTTATTAAGTGAATTTTAAGTGACAAGGAAGGAACTACCTTAACATGAAGAGATTTTTATAACATGGTCAAATTCATCTATTATTTAAGATTAACAATTCTCAAAAAATAAACCAACAGAATATGGCCCTCTCTGATACAGAAGAATAGCCGAAAACTCCACTGGATGCTAATTGACTTTGGGAATTCCTGATTCATGAACTTCTCTAGTTGAGAATACCTTTTCCTAGAACTGAATTCCTAAACTTTGAGGTTACAAGCCCAGTTTGAAAGCTTATAGTGTCTATGATTCTGCCCCTAAAAACAATCTATAGTTATATGTCACCTAGTGACAGTGATATGATCTGAGAAATGCCTCATTAGACAACTTCATGGTTGTACGGACATCATAGAGGGTACTTACATCGACCTAGGTGGTATAGTAGCCTACTACACACCAAGCCTATATGATATAGCCTATTGTTCCTAGGCTACATGTCCATACAGCACATTACTAAATACTGTAGGCAATTGATACAAAATGGCCATATGTGTATTTAAACATAACTAAACACAGAAAATGTATGGTATAAATACAATATTCTAATCTTTTGGGACTACCGTCATACATGTGGTTCATTGGTGCTGGAAACATAGTTATGCAGCACAATACCGTATATATAAAGAAATAAACGGCCGAGCACAGTGGCTCACACCTGTAATCCCAGCACTTTGGGAGGCCAAGGCGGGCCGATCACGAGGTCAGGAGATCAAGACCATCCTGGCTAATACTGTAAAACCCGGTCTCTACTAAAAATACAAAAAATGAGCTGAGTATGGTGGCCCGTGCCTGTAGTTCCAGCTACTCAGGAGGCTGAGGCAGAAGAATCGCTTGAACCCGGTAGGCGGAGGTTACAGTGAGTCGAGATCTCACCACTGTACTCCAGCCTGGGTGACAGAGCGAGATTCCATCTC
>NW_016107456.1:1520603-1523808 GCF_001604975.1 Cebus imitator
AAAAAAAAAAAAAAAAAAGAAAGAAAAAAAAATAAACAAAATATACGTATACATACTACACAGATGTATATGTGCACACCTATGCATATATATTCTGTAAGTCCATGTATAAAACATACATAAGCACAAATATATGTACAATTTCAAGAGGTTTACAAAAACTCTAAAGCCCATATCATAGGTTTTTGGTTAAGAGTCTTTAACCTAAAACAATGGCACTATTTTTGATTCTATAATACATGTACATTATAGATATTAAATGATAAGGAATTACTACTTAATGAAGCAATACTTAACCTTACTGAATATTCTGATACATCTTACTCTGTTCCATACTAGTCTGTTCCATTGTATTATATTCTATACTATGCTGTTCTGGCTTTTAAAAATCAAATAAAGCTAGTTTAATCAACTCCTGTATACTTATTTCAGATTTCACGGTCCAAGATTGGAAATTACTGCTCTAGAGTATGACAGCAACTGCTTCATGACTTGTATTACAGAAGGCAAGATAATGCTAGCTGTTAGTAACCTAAGGGAGACAGCTATGGCTGGGGAAAGTGTAGAGAACAATAGTGCTATAGAAACTGGGGAAATCAAAGCCTTCAGGCCTTCTCCTGCTTGCCTAGAGAAATCTGGTGTGCTTTCAGGGAAATATCCCCTACAAAGCTGCTCCTGGTGTTTATTTTAAGTAGACTAATTTGCATTTGCATAAAAATGAATGGTAGATGAGGAAAACATGAGATCTGCACAATGCTACATTTCTTTGAAATAAACGAATCTTGATACTGCTTTTAAGGAAAAGTTTTCCCTTAGCAAAAAAAATGCAAATTAAGTAGAAAAAGAAATTGTTAATTCAACAGCAAGTTTATACATTTACTTATATTGACCTTGTTTCCAAAATAATTTGACAAGACTTCAAAAGGAATTAAGGATTTTTTCAAATTAATTTGGAATTAAGTTTATTAATAATTAAGCACTTAAAATCATAGAAGAGTTGTTTCAGTGGCAACTCTGGTATGCACAAAAATAATAGATTGCTGGCTCCAAGGTCCTTAGACTCAAACAGCAGGTTCTAATTTTGGTGGAGGCAACCCATTGTCATCAAAGCTATTAACTATCTGAATGAAAGAGACCATTGGGAAGATCTTTGCTGTTGTTGCTGTGAGCAAAAAGACCAATCACACATAAAGGTTAAGCAAGTAATACTCGTGGCTAGATTCATATTTCAATATAGAAATAGAGATAGAGAAAACACTGTTTCTGGTGGTTGGAATACATCAGGGAACGGGACAAACAAAAATGCCTGCCCATGGAATTTGCAAGTTAGAATGGGAAACTGACAATAAACAACACACATGACAAATAAGCAATTTGTACTATCCATTAAAAGGTGGTTAGTGCTATAGAAAGAAATAGAGCAGGGAAAGGAAGATCGGGAAAGCAGGGATGGAGATAGCATGGGTGGAACTTGAGAAATGATGCAGGAATAGAAGAGAATGGTTTCAAACAGATGCGGAGAAAAAAGGCTCTTCAGAAGTTTTGTCACATAGATAATTCAGATCTTTTTGATGTACCTATGTCGCCAATGCAGCTGTCCGGGCTTTTTTTGTGTATGAGTGTGTGCAAATTATAGTGTGTGGTTAGTTTTAAATAAATGAGCTCACTTTGTTTAAAAAATAACCCTGAATATCTCAATTTCACCCAGAAAAAAAAACCCTCCAATAAGCATTATTTTAATGCATCAAATAAAAAGTTTGAGTTAAACAGCAATTGGGGAAAGTTTCATGAATGTTATTTTGGGAAAAGACATTAATACCATTTTCTGATAATCTATGGCGTCAAAACAGAATGACATTTTATTAAAGGCTATGTAACAGTTTATTGTTAAGCTCCATGTGTTCCAGTGACAATATCTAGTCACTAGAAAATGGCTTAAATTCATGTCTATAGATAAAACAAATGAGTTTGTATCTAATGCTTTGGATCGGAAAATGTAATAAGTTTCAACTGCCAGCTAAATTTATAAAAATTATAAAATACTTACTAAAATTATAAAATACTTCTGAAAAATACTAGATCACTTTTTGAACATTAAAAAATTTGTATTAATAACCTATATAATCTGATTGTATATATTTTTGATAACGTTTTCATTTGACTTTTGTAAGCAAACAGGACTATTTGAAGTAGCTCACCACTGTAACCTTAAAAAATTAAAGGACACTCTGTGGCACTGCTTACAATCATAATTCTCAAAAATGTTCCTGATGGCCTTTATATTAAAAGGTGCCAGTATATCATATATCATACATGCTGTAGTCAAGGGAAAAGAAAAGATTTAAGAAAGAATTTTTCATGTGAAAGTTGAGTTTGAAAGGATGAAAAAGAAGAGTATGGGGTATTCCCAGGCATACATATGTGGGTATACCGTTGTACAGATCTATTAATCAAATACATATCTATTAATCATCGTGCTCATTTTTAAACCATTTTCATTTGATCTATTATACCAGACTGGTTTTCTCCACTTGGTTCTGGCAGATGGCATGAATGTATGTCTATAAAATCTCTACAACTGAACACAGTTTTATCTACAATATATCCTTTACTTGGTTGCTGTCCTTGAGAGTTTCTGTTGTACTCAAATTCGCAGTTGTAATCTTGAGGCCTAAGCTCAGCCCTATTCAGTGTTGGTGTTTCTCTCAGAGTTTTGGAATTATGGTTTCCACCATTTCATTCCGAGGTTTATGTACTTTTCCCTGTGCTTCTCCTTGCATGTGAGAAGGTGAAGTTGCACGCTGTGTACACCAAGTAGGAACTGAGTGCCTGTGTAAACATCAGTTTCATGGAAAATCTGGTTTGGTGGCTGTGGCTGAGACAAAAATTTTTATTCTCTAAGTCTTATTTCCTTTTCCTTTATGCAATTAGCTGGATTATATTTCCCACGCTCACGTACCATTACATGGGGCCATGTAACTGAGTCCCCAGACAAATGTGAGCAGAAGTAGTCTTGGCTACATTCAGATCTCCCAGCTTCACTCCCTAGTCCTTCATCTATAGACAATTTCAAGGCCTACTAGCCACTAGCTGTGGACAGAGGTGCTGGTTTCCTTAATGCATGAAGCTCTGCCACCTCTGCCTGAACTTCACTGTCACCTGAATCACCAGGTGACAGTGAAGTTCTTTTTTTTTTTTTTTTTTT
>NW_016107456.1:1524413-1525810 GCF_001604975.1 Cebus imitator
CTGAGTAGCTGGGCCTACAGGCACGCGCCACCATGCCCAGCTAATTTTTTTGTAGTTTTGGTAGAGACAGGGTTTCACCATGTTGACCAGGATGGTCTCGATCTCTTGACCTCGTGATCCACCCGCCTCGGCCTCCCAAAGTGCTGGGATTACAGGCTTGAGCCACCCCTTGATCTGCAACTTCCCAGCCTTCAGAACTGTAAGCTCAATAAGTATCTGTTCATTAAAAATTACCCAGTCTGTGGTATTCTCTTGTAGCAACACAAAACTAAGGTCCATCACGATATGCTCTGATTTTTCAAAACAAATCATTTCTACTGTATTAAATAGGGGATTGATGACGATTAGCAGACTTTAGTTTGAGATTATGAAAAAGTGATACACACATTGAAAATAAAATTTGCTGACATTAGAAACAAGTGTCAGGTTGAGCCATTGATCTCTAGTGAAACGAACACTACTTCTTATTTAACCCCTGTTTTAACAGCTTTTATGCAAACTAAGAAACATATGGGGTTTCTTAAAACTAAATAATATACTTCATGAAAATACTGCCTCAGTTTAATCCCACAAAACAGGTAAGAAAACATACCTCGGCATTTATTGGTATTAATCCCTCAATGAATTTTGTTTTCTGTTTATTTTCTTTGCCTTGGTTTGGGCTTTTACTTAGCTTAAGACTTTCTTTTTAAAATTAAGAAGTATTTTAATTCTGTAAGGTCATTGGAGGCTGGATGAACGCCTCACCTATCTTTGTATCGCTTGTACTTTACACAGTGTCTGGTACAGAAAATAACTTTTTTATTGTCATTTTGTTGAGTGAACAGTGCAACAAATACTTCAAATAATAAAAAAAAATTATTTTACACCTTAATTCAAGAAATTTATGAATTTGATAAAGTTCCATTTAACCTTACAATTTTTAGTGCTGAATATTTTGGAAATATAATACACTTGTGGAAAAAGTACAAATAATAGCTTACTATTCAAAATTGTCATGTTAGTTATGCTTAGCTGAATTTTACTGGGTTAATGTATATGCTACTGGCACAACTTCTCATTCAAACATTCATCTACATGCTTGCATTTAATATATTCATGTATCACTTTTGACTAAGCAAAAAAAGATCAACTGAATTTGGTAGTTCACTAGGCTAAAAAGAAAAGTAAGTAAAAAAAAGGACCAAAGTAGCACTTAATATTTTCTACTCTCCTTTAAAAGTAAGTATCTAAACTTTTAAAAGAAAGAAAAATAAGCCTCCTGAAAAGCTGAAATGCAGCAGAGTAGATTTTGACGAATAAACTAGACTTTTTTTATTTTCCCATATTATTGAAGTCATACTTTATGAAACAGTAGTAGCAGCCACATTTCTTCCCCCTCCCCCTCCCCCTCCCCC
>NW_016107456.1:1525978-1542268 GCF_001604975.1 Cebus imitator
CAGACTGGTCTCGAACTCCTGACTTTGTGATCTACCCACCTCGGCCTTCCAAAGTGCTGGGATTACAGGCATGAGCCATGGTGCCCAGCTTTTTTTCTTCTTTTCTTTTCTTTAAGTCTTAAGGTTATCCATGTATTTTAATTAGGTATTATGCGTATGAGTGTGAAGTGAGAATAGATGACAGATACCATGGAGGAGGAAGAGGAGAGTGTCCCCCAGTCACCCATCAGCATTGAACTATATTTAATGGATTATATTTATCCTCTTTTTTCTCCCCACTAGACAAGAATATGTTTGTTTTAATATTTACAAATAGGAAATAAAGAAATTTTTACAAGTACATCTTGTGCTAGAGTTCACATATTGAAAGACTTTACTGAATTATCAGTCATTGCTGAATAAATCAGTTCTGTTGTACTTGGATAAACTTGTCCCCAAAGAACATGGTCACTCTGCTTCTTGTTGCCTCTCAAGGAAAGTGTATTAGCAAATACTAAAGGGAGCCCTTTTTGGTTTTGTTGATGTCACACCTAAATAATCACAGAGTCACTTTCTTAATTGTGACTTTTGATAAATATGCTTCTTTCCTCCAAAAGAGGTATTAATATAGTAATAAATGTTTGTACAGAATTGAAATAGATATTAAAAGTTACTTAAGAATAATTGAAAAATATATTACTTAAAGACATATAAAAATGCTGATGCAATCCAATTGGAACCTAATTTAATTGAGTTCTTGATTTGAAAAGCAATTTTCTATCAGGAAGCTGCCATTATTCAAAAACTAATTTTATGGCTTAAGGAACCTCTCCTATTATTTTATTTCCTAAGATGTTGATGGCTAGGAAAAGCAGAAATGAACTGTCACTACTACTGAGAACATATTTGTTCAAACAATGTTTTGTTACATCCGATAAAAGGCTGTAGCTGAAGAAATTTTTATTAACTTCAATAAGTGTCACTTTTTCCTAACAAAGACACCAGAACCACCAATTAGTTCTTCCAAATATAGTCAGTGTGCTACGAGGGAGTTCTGGAAGTATGTAAGCAATGATGATGGTAACCAGTCGGGGAGGTAGGTTAGAAAACCTACCTGGGAATACTTATAAGGCAGGTTTCCGACATCACTGGTTTAGAGTTTTGATAACAAGCCTGACAGAACAGCAGATCATGGTCTGTAGATTATTTATTCAGCATGTGATCACTAGCTTTAGCAAAAGAGGAAAAAAAAGCCAAATAGTTTGAAGTTTAGATAAAGTTTAGAAGAGAAAGTGGGCCAAAGAACTATTCCTGCTGTCAAAAAAGCCACGCATGCTGCTAAAACTGTGGCAAAGGCTTAGTATCCGCGGGGCTGGATGGAGGATCTGAAATCCTTTGAACAGCAAATGTCTCTGAGCATTATTCCATATATTTGCTTCCCCAACTGAAAGTCTGGGAAAGATTCATATTGGGCATTTTTCTAATGATGCGATGTTTTTGCAAAGTTAAAGCTATTTGGCAAGCATGGTTATTTGGGGAAGGAATTTGGAACAACCCCATATGTTATATACCTTGTAAATGCTGTTATCAACTGCAAAGGAGAAGTGTTCATTCTCCTGCACATAGCTTTGGAAAAAAAATAAAGATTGGGGCCCGGGGGAAGGACAAGGAGCTCATTCTTCCAAAGGCCTTTGTCAGTAAAGCAAAAAAAAAAACCTTTGTTGAAACACATCCACTTCGAAAGAATTCATTCAGGTACACTTCTAAAACACTGATCATGAGTTTATAACAATGTTTACATTAACACACTGTTGGTTAAACTTGAGAATTTTAAAAGCATTTTATATTATATGGTCATGTCAAATATGAAATAATAGCAGTTTAAACTGTCCTTGTTATAAACTACAGGACCAAGGTTTAAATAATCCCTACTCTAACAAAGTAGGACAAAACATCTCACAGAACAGTAATGCAGACATGTGAAATGCCATGTATTCTTCAACTTTGTTTTTGAACTTTTCAACCATGGTCCCAGTGCTATATTTTCATAATACACATGCATGGAAATATTCACTAAGTCACGGCAGTGGTGTTATTAAATGTTCATAGCATATATTTCCCCAGATTCCTCTGATTCTGCTGTTCTAAAGGTCATGGTAGTCCCCCAGATGTACAATGCTAGAGCGATCTGCATTCACTTCATAGGCTAAAATAAAACAAGACTTCAAATAAAGGAATAAAAGATCAAGAGGGTGAAACGTGAAAAATAAATAAACTTCCAGTCTAACCTGATGACTGTTTAAGTGCTTCCAGTAATCATTAAATGTTCTTAAAAGCAATTAACTAGAAAATGACTACTCTATGGTCACTGGCCAGAATTGCAACACCATTCTCAAACACAAAGTAAAACGTACAGATACAACTAGCTGGTGATTTACATATCACCCACACTTTAAAAATATGCCTGAATACATCAGAAATATTAGGATCTGTCTTAAATATCATTTATAAAAGATGAGGAGTAGTTATCAAGGTATAAGATCACAGATATGAAACATATCAAGAGTGCCTATATTCATAGAAATGTTCCTGAATAAAACACTGTAAATGGAATTGTCAATATAAAATTCCCGTTATGCTCTAATGTGCTGCCATTATTTTTAAACCAACATTTGCTTGTTGCTCTAAGAAAGTGCATTCACATTTACTGTCCTAAGTCAAAGTCTGGATACACAGTGCATCCTTTAATTCTCTGGCTTTACAGAGCACACAATGCAGTCTCAGCCTAACTTTTCCTCTTTTGTCTGATTTACAAGTTCATTAATTTGTTAAGAAAATATTTGAACAGCCAAGCATACTTCACATGGCTGTAACATAAGCTAGAAAATGAAATGTTTAGTAGAAAGACCCAAAATAATCACAAGGTCAAGAAAATGGACTTTATGATTTGCTTATGAACTTAAACATTCTATCCATCCTTAAACTTCACTTCAAGTCAGGCTAATTTTCCTTCCTTGCTTTAAAAAAAAAAAAAAAAAAAACTGCTACAGACCTCTATCATTTTCCTTTATATGTCAAATGACCATTATTTTAACAGATCTGTCTGGTTAAAAAATGTAAAGTCACCATTTAAAACCAAATTAGACAAACGGTGACTCCACCCATAAAACAAGGCTGGCGTGGGGAGGAGAAGGGATTATGAGTAGCATACCATTTTTAGCCTATTGAAAGGTGCCTCCACAAATATGAGATAGTAGTAATGTAGCGCCTCTGTGACTAACACGCAGCCAAAAAACACAAGCAAACAGGGATCAAAAAAGTAAATGAGGGGTGTGTGTGTGTGTGTGTGTGTGTGTGTGTGTGTGTGTGTCTGTGTATTTCCTTGCTGTGTCAGCTGATGGTCCTGGAAGCAATGACACCCAGCAGCAATGAGCATATGAAGCTCCCAGCTCTCTGTTTCTAATAAGGGCTCCTGAAGAAATGGTGGATTCTAGGCTTGTGGTAGGAAATAATGTAAGACAAGCCTAGAGTATCCTCTAGTGCTGTAAAGTATGGAAGAACTAAAAAAATTAAAACATATGCATACACACAGACACACACACACATACACATACACACAGTGATGCTGTGTGTCAAAGGGACACAGCAGCTAAAGTGGAGACAATTCAAGCAACAATATAAATAGTCTAGAATGATATCCCAAAGTATTAAATAAATGTCCATGAGCTCATACTATTAATAATGATGAAGCAGGCCAGGCACAGTGGCTCATGCCTGTAATCCCAACACTTTGGAAGCCCGGGGCGGGTGGATCATGAGGTCAGGAAATCGAGACCATCCTGGCTCACACAGTGAAACCCCATCTCTACTAAAACTAGAAAAAATCAGCCGGGCATGGTGGTGCATTCCTGCAGTCCCAGCTACTCAGGAAGCTGAGGCGGGAGAATCACTTGAACCCAGGAGGTGGAGGTTGCAGTGACCTGAGATTGCGCCACTGCACTCCAGCCTGGGCAACAGAGCGAGACTCTGTCTCAAAAAAAAAAAAAAAAAAAAAAAAAAAAAAAAAAAAAAAAAAAAAAAAAAAAAAAAAAAAAAAAAAAAGATGAAACAAATAAATCAATAGGAAAGAAGGGATAAATATTTTATTCAGAAAATGCCAAACAACTTATGTAGATACTCCATCTTCAAGGAGGTGGAACATTACTCCCCTATTCCCTATGTGACAACTGTACTAATGACTTTTCTAAAGGATATAGTATAGAATAAGGGAGTAGGCAGAGAAGCTTCCCATTGGAGAAAATTGCCACACACTATTCTTAGGTAATCAAAGGCAACATTAACAGTGATTGCTTATCTTGACAGCATGTTCCCCTGATGTAATGTGACAAAAATGGCACATTACCTCTAGTTTTCCTCCCCAAAACATTAGAAACATTAGACAGTCACAACTGAGGGACAGTCTATGAACTACATGGCCATAACCATCAAAACTATGACAGGCCATTAAAAACAAGAAAAGTATAAGAAATTGTTACATCCCAGAGGAATTTGCAGAGACATGAGAGCTAATGTAATCCTACATCCTGGATGTGGGATGGATGTAGGATCTTTACACAGAAAAAAAGGGTATTAGGTAAACCAAAGGAAATCTGAGTAAAATATAGACTTTTAAAATACTGTATCAATATTGGTCCATTAATTGTAACAAATGTACCACAGTAATCTAAGATAAACAGGGAAAACTGGAGACTCTCTGTACTACCTTCATGATTTTTCTATAAATATAAAACTCTTCTAAAATGAAAAGTTTATTTTAAAAAGTAAATGTAGCTTTTTAAACTATTTTAATGGCAATATAATCTTAATATCTCACATTTTCTTGATTAAAATGGGAATTTAAAAAATCTTTTCAAGATACATTTATTTTATTGGCCATCCTACAGTATCAAAGTTACCTAAGGACTAACTACATTAAACTTAGAATGCAATTTCATAATTCCAGAGGTTTTACCATTTAAAAATATCTAGGGGTGATTTAAAAGTCACTAAAAATTATATAGATTAAAAGCTATTTAAAAGGAATTAGATTCATATTCATACATTAAGCCTTGTTCTATAAATATATGAAGTCTTCTAGAAAAGCTGACATTGTCTTTTAAATATGTGAATAAAATATGGTAAAATTTATACTGTGACTAAACACAGAAGAAAAATCCAAATGTAACATTTGATCAGAATGCTTCTGAATACAATGATGAATCACTTAATGTTCTGAGAAGTGCAGCATTAGGCAATTTAGTTGTTATTTGGGCATCAAAACAACAAAAGTGTACTTACACAAATCTAGTTGGTATAGCCTAGTACACACCTAGGCTATATATACAGCCTTTTGCTCCCACGCTACAAGTCTGTACAGCATGTTACTCTACTGAATACTGTAGGCAATTAGAACATAATAGTAAGTATTTGTGTCTAAATATATCTAAATGCAGAAAAGGTATAGTAAAAATGCAGTATAAAAGATGAAATGGTACATCTGTAAAGGGCTTCTAGGATGAATGGAGCTTGCAGGACTGGAAGTTGACCGTGGTCACTCAGTGAATGAGTGTGAGTGAATGTGAAAGCCTAGGACATTACTAATAGATGTAATGTATTAGTAGCCTTTTTCAACACTATGTACTTACCCTACACTAAACTCATGTTTTCCAATTTTTCTTTCTGAAATAATAAATTAACTTTAGCTTACTGTAACCTTTTTACTTTATAAACTTTATTTTTTAACATTTTGACTAGTTTTTCTATATCCTTATTCTACAAGGTTTCTTTTTTCTTCTTTCTTTACTTTTTAAAATTCTTTGTTAAAAACTGAGACACAAACACATAGGCTGGCCTAGGCCTACACAGGGTCAGGATCATCAATATCACCATCTTCCAGATCCACATCTTTTCTCACTGGAAGGTCTTCAGGAACCATAACAGGCATGAAGCTGCCATCTGCTATAATAGCAATGCCTTCTTTTGGAATAATTCTTGAAGTACCTGCCTAAGCCTACTCCTACTTACATGTATGTATAGACTGTTAATTAGTATGATTGATAATATATAATCCTAATGAACTGTTCATTAGTATTCATTATATATACTGTAACAGTATACATATAATAGTATATATGTTATATATATACTATAATTACAGTATATATATATACTATATATATAGTATATGTGTGTATATACATATAAATAGCATGTGTGTGTATACATATTGTGTGTGTACACAATATATATATGTGTGTGTATATACTATATATATAGTATATGTGTGTATATACATATAAATAGCATGTGTGTGTATACATATTGTGTGTGTACACAATATATATATGTGTGTGTATATACTATATATATAGTATATACATACTGTAATTATTGTATATATATAACATATATACTATTATATATATACTGTTACAGTAATGATGATACTGTTACAGTAATGTTAATGAATACTAATTAACAGTTCATTAGGATTATATAGTATTAATTATACTAATTAACAGCCTATACATACATATAAGTAGGAGTACACTCTAAAAGAAGGATAAAAGCATAGTACAGTAAATATTTGTCAGTAAAATAGTGATTTATTATTAAATATTATGTGCTGTACCAAAATCTATCTGTTACACTTTCATGTGACTGGAAGAACAGTAGGTGTATTTACGCTAACATCACCACAAACACGAGTAATGTATTAATTATGATATCATTAAGTGACAGGAAGTTTTCAGATCCCTTATAATAAGAGATCAGTCACATATGCAGTCCATCATTGACTGAAATGCCGTCATGTGGTACATGAGTGTATTAGAAAGATTTATGAAGATGAAATTTCTAGGTTTTACCATCTTATGTCCAATTTTGTTTCAAAATTCAATCAAAGTAAAATATAAAATAAGGATTAAGTATAAATACAACTAAATTACAATAATGTATCCACTAACTAAATATATCATAAAGGATTCATGTTAATTCTATCCCTTCTTTGCTTCAAATGCAAACCAAGAAAAGTATCATAGCATGAACTCTCTGAGGAATTAACTTTTCTGTAATAGTTTGCATTAAGTGATTCTGTTCATTGCACACACACACACACACACACTCTTTCTAACATATATTAATTTCATTACAAATGTTACTATAGAACTTACTTTGCTGGGTGTTTTATTGATTTTCTATTTCCTCTTTGAAGCACCTAGCTTACTTTATTTGTTGATGTTTTCATTGATTTTCTATTTCCTTTTGGAAATGAGATGAGAGCTTTTAAAGAGGTCATGCTTCTTGGCAAGAATAAGACTTTAAGTTGTGTGGTTTTCCTAGGGAAGTTCACCATTAAACTTGCTACTTTCCATAGAAAGTAGCAATTTATTTTTACTCCTTATTGTATACCATTGTACTGTCTATTTTACTCTTAAATGTGTTATTACAGAAATAACTTTATAAGAAAAATGTGATTCTTGACTGATTTAAATGTATCACCAGGTTAATTCCTACCTTAGTGAATTCTCAAACATAACGACCTAAATTTTGGAAGGCTACTTCAGTTCTCATAGGATATACATGATCTTAAAAGTTGTGGCAACCTAAACAGTATCAGCAGTAATGAATTGCCCAACTTGCACCTCTGAAAGCAAATAATTGCTGAGGTAATTCGAGTAACTATCATCTTTATCATCCTAAGTGGGAGGATGAAACCTTTTCACCTTAGCAGTACGTAGATTTCTGTGTTAATGACTATCTGAGTGAGAAGACAAATTCGGCTTTCAACTTTTCTAAGAGAATGCAATTTTGCTACCTACATTTGAATTCAACCATCTCAATGTCATATTGCACTAGTTAAACATACTGGAAATATCTGATTTTTTGTTTGTTTTTGATTTTTTTTTTTTTTTTTTGAGACAGTCTCACTCTGTCACCCAGGCTGGAGGGCAGTGACACAATCTCAGCTCACTGCAACCTCTGCCTTTTGGGCTCAGCTATTCTCCTGCCTCAGCCTCCTCAGTAACTGGGATTACAAGCATGCACCACCATGCAAGGCTAATTTTTGTATTTTCAGTAGAGACATGGTTTCACCATGTTGGCCAGGCTTGTCTTAAACTTCTGACCTCAAGTGATCCACCCACCTCAGCCTCCGAGAGTGCTGGGATTACATGTGTGAGCCACCATGCGTGGCCCTAATTTTTTAAAGACATAATAGCCAGTTATTCCTCTAGAATTGTCCTGTCCAATTCGGCCCCTGCCAGATCCACGTAGCTACTGAGTACTTAAAATATCACTGGTATCAATTGAAATGATCTGTAAGTATAAAATACACACTAGATTATCCAAGAAAATAATTAACATATCACATTAACAATTTTTATTATATGTTGAAATAATATTTTGGATACATTGGGTACATGAAACATAGCATTATTATTATATTATTATTTTTAGATGGAGTCTTGCTCTGTTGCCAGGCTGGAGTGCAGTGGCACAATCTCGGTTCAGTGCAACCTCCTCCTCCCAGGTTCAAGTGATTCTCCTGCCTCAGCCTCCCAAGTAGCTGAGATTACAGGCACATGCTATCATGCTGGGCTAATTTTTTTGTATTTTTAGTAGAGACAGGGTTTCACCATATTGGCCAGGATGGTCTGCATCTCTTGACCTCGTGATCCACCTGGCTCTGCCTCCCAAAGTGCTGGGATTACAGGTGTGAGCCACCACACCTGGCCTGTTGTTGTTGTTATTATTATTATTATTATTATTATTATCAAGATGGAGTCTCGCTCTGTGGCCAGGCTGAAGTGCCGTGGTGCGATTTCGGTTCACTGCAACCTCCGCCTCCATGTTCCAGTGATTCTCCTGCCTCGGCTTCCCCAGTAGCTGGCACTACAGATGCACGCCACCTGTGCCCAGCCTGAAATAATATTATTGATATTAATTGTGGCTGTTTCCTTTTGTACTCTTTTTAGTGTGATCACTAGAAAACTCAGAAGTACCTAAGTGTTTTACATTAAACATGAGTCTCTAGTATTCTATTCCTAAAGCAGATCTTTGAAATACAATGTGTCTAGACTATCTGTCTTAGATCGCTGTAGAAATGGCTTTATCAAATCAAAATTTAGCACTATGTTCTTGAATTTTATGAGACATGACATGAGTAAATGCTACATTTTAAAATAGACAATTATAAGCTGTACTATGAAACGTCATTATTAAAAGGTGTCCCCCAGGAACCTGAAGCCCACAGATATTTTGTTCAAATAAGAGAAAGCTCTTATAAATGGACCATGTTAACCTATGCAAGAATTAGCCTATCTTAGGAGATCTTCCCAGCAATGTCACTTAGATACTCTTAAAAATTTCCCATGCATTGTTGCTTCTCTGGTTGCATTTGTGACTTCATGTTCTTAATGTTATACAAAAATGCTAAGCCCAAATGTCCTCTCAGCGACAGAAAACATAAAATTTAAAAATCTAAGAGCATTCACATTTATTAGCAAAAAAAATTAATCTATAGTGTGAGACTCAATGTGGTATATATTGGTAATTCTTAAACACTTGAGAGTCTGATTCTATCAGAGAAAAGACCATTACTTTAGGAAAGAACTCTGTGTGTGTGGTACTTACCTAGAAAATAAGAGATGAGCTGTATAAGTCTTAAAGGAATATTCAAGACAAAGGATTCCAAATAGAGACCCGTTTTGGCAGCTTTTCAACAGGTGGTAAAAGCAACAGATAGCAATATTCAGGCATTTAAAATGGGACAGAGGAACCAGAGCATAATTTTGAAGAGGCAGCTGTGACCTAGTAGCAGATGGTCAGCCTGCCTGCAGTCAGCTTAGGGCTAGAACAGCAGGAGCCAAGCTGCAGGAAGCCAGCAGAGGGATGGAAGCAGCAGGAGAGTTGTAGGGTTTCCTTTGTTTGTTTGTTCTTGTTCTATAGCAGGAGTGGGGATTTGTTTGTTCTTTCTTTATTATGATGGAGGATTTCAAGCTATGTCCAACAAAAATCACTGTGGTGGTGGTAGAAGGAGCTTTGCAATAAGAAAACTAAATAAAACATACAGAATCACTCCAATAAAGGGATGATTATTTCTCAGTGTTATATACCTGTTACCAGTTATATTTTCTGGAATCTAAATTCAATCTTAAATTTCTTGCCACTAACAAAGAAAAGGGGGTTAATATATATTCTGAGTCTTGCATATCACTATCCACATTTGCTATGGATCTCAAGATTAAGAACCAAGACACATTCTCCAACAGTTTGCATGCTTAAGATTAAACACAATGTGTCACATAATGTCATTTCTTACCAACAATGTATTTTGAGTTTAGCTGTTAAGGAACAATGGCCCTCCAATGAGTCTCGCTGGACTGAGGCTCTGAATTATTTTAAAAAGATTAAAAATAGTGTAAATTTGAAGTCACATAACAATGAAGAAAGAGAAACGTGCTCTCATACCTTGTGATTCTCTCTCAAATGCAAACCCTATCAAGTTTCTAAGATTAATCCAGTGTCTTTTGTATTTTGATTAACATGATATTTAGGGATTTTGTTCTGCAGTAATGTTATCTTTTTTACAATCACAAGCTCATTCCCCCAAAAGGGGTGTGTGGTGCTGCTATAGTGAAACAGGAAAGGTTCCCTGTCCCCCTCGCAGGGGTGAGGCGATGAGGGAGTAGCTCGCTTCTTCCAGGCCGGCTGCTCAAACCCCTAGGGGAGCATACAGGCCGGCCCGCTGTGGGGCTCCGACCCTGTGGCAGGGTTTGGGGTGGAGGTTTACAGCTGAAGCCCCGGTGCGCATGTGTTACAGTTTGCTGTCTATAGGCGGCTTGTGTTGGCCAGCTCAGTTAGTCCACTGCCTTATCGCAAGGACAGAGGGCTGTCTGGACTCCGGGTTCTTGCCTTGCTGTACCAGAATAATCGGATCACACGTGGGCTTGGAGAATGAATGCAAAGTTATTTTTGTGGTTTTTTGGTTGTTGTTGTTGTTTGAGATGGAGTTTCGCTCTTTTTGCCCAGGCTGGGGTGCACCCCCACCCCTGCCCCGCCCCTGGTTTCAAGGGATTCTCCTGCCGCAGCCTCCCGAGTAGCTGGGACTACAGGTGCCCACCACCATGCCCGGCTAAGTTTGTATTTTAGGTAGACACAGGATTTCACCATGTTGGCCAGGCTGTTCTCGAACTCCTGACCTCAAGTGATCCAACCACCTCGGCCTTCCAAAGGGCTAGGATTACAGGTGTGAGCCACTGCGCCCGGCGGAGTGCAGTTTTATTGAGGAAGTAGCTCTCTGCAGATGGAGGAGCCAGAAGGGAGATGGATTTCCCCTGGAGTTGGGCCAGTCGGTGGTCCCGACTCTCCTCCGACTTCCCCGGCCAGACTCCGCCTCACACCGCGGCTCCATGGCCTACTGGCTGGCCTGCAGGTGCCTGAGGGCGTGCTCTTCCGCCGGCATGTTGTCAACAACCACCCACC
Source organism: Cebus imitator (assembly GCF_001604975.1). Taxonomy (NCBI): domain Eukaryota; kingdom Metazoa; phylum Chordata; class Mammalia; order Primates; family Cebidae; genus Cebus; species Cebus imitator. The sequence goes on from NW_016107456.1 coordinate 1,537,481, forward strand.
TGTGTCTTCCTCCACCGAAGTGTTCTTCACAACATCCAGCCGCTTGTAGGTCTACCCGTTAGGGTCTCGAGCTTTTATAGGTGCAGGATGGGGGCGTGGTGGGCCAGGGTGGTCTTGGGAAATGCAACATTTGGGCAGGAAGGCAGAAGTGCCTGTTCTCACCTAGGTCCATGGCGGTGGAGCCCTAGCCAGAGACCACACCCTCCTCTACCCAGCACTTCCCTACCCCCCTTCCATATCAATAGCAGCACGGCAATATGCTTGTCTGCTGGCATTGATCTGGTTCACTGGCCAACCTGGGGAAACCAGAGTGATTGTGCCCTTGGAGATCTTATTGTAAGCTGGACAAACAGTGTTTGAGAGTATAATCATGAAGGAAGAAAAGAAATGTTTACACCTTAGAAAATGGATGTGAAAAAGTTAAGAATTATATTTTTGCAAATGATACAGCCTTCCAAAAAGATCAATAACAAGAAAAGAAATAGAAGTTTTGTCTTTTGGTTGATAGTTAAAAGTACTGCTTTACTTCATCAAAAAATGTCTTACACCTTAATGGAATCCAGCATTCTCTAAAGGAGAGAGAAAAGTTTTTGCTGTTTGGTCCTCTAACTTTGTAGATACTGTTTATTTTGAAAATAAGCCTTTAAAATGTTACAGAATGTGAGTTAAGCTTGAAAGGTAGTATATCAATTTGAGTAAAGTCAGTAAATGCCATGTCTTTATATTTTTTGTCCAAATACTAAATATTCCTGCACTCCAATTATTCTTAATGAAAATAATAATAGTGTGAAAAAGTTCCATGCAAATAAATAATAAATAGAGGATTGGTTTGAAGCATACATAACTTCATTTTATGTGAGCACAAAGACGCCACTGATGGCTTGAATAAATTAGTCTTTAAACTCTGACAATAAAGATAAATTACAATAGCAGTTTGTTTACTCCAAAACTAGCACACATTCAAAGGTCTTTAGCACATCAAAGACCTTTGGTTTAATTCCCATGTTATATATGTGTGTGCGTGTATGTGTGTGTGTTTGTATAGTTATATATATAGATAGATATAGATAGATATATAAAGAAAATTCCCTTAGGTTACTATAAACAATATTTAGCCAATTTGCTTTACAAATGATTCCTTTAAGATCTTTAGAGATCACACAAGTAGAAGAATCCCATTTTTCTTTTATTTCATAGCACTCAGCAATTTATTTTGATAATACTCACACCTAAGCAAAGCAATGAAAATATATATCTGAAACCAGTTGTCAATCACAGCAACTACAAATCTCCAAGAGGTGGTCTGATGGTTTTTTAAATATCAGAAATAATCTTCCATCACAGTGCCTCAGAGTCTACAGATATGAAGTACATTCTAGAGATGTTAAAACCCACTGTGAGGTACAAACACTAAGTCTGTATTCTGGTTGGATCATTCCAGATTTAAGAAACTCTGTGCCATATATTTGAACTGATGTATTTTGATTCAGCCATTACTCTTCTGATATGAGTTAAGGCTACAGAGGAACATGGAGATTTCCTGTTAGTCTCATGGCTGAAGGTATTCTCACATTTTTTTTCTTGCCAATTTTTTAGAAGCATAGTATATTACCTCAAAAATATATCATAAGAGGAAAATTTACCTTAACATAGCTCTCCCATTTTACATATTAGAATGTTGAGGCCAAGAGGGTTAGATTGAGGCCAAGATCCCAAGATCCCACAGTTCATGTAGAAGCCAGTTATTTCTCATGCCTAATTCATAATGTGTCCTCTAAACCATAATGCCCCCTGAAAGAAGACTCCCCTCACCCCCAGGAATTAGTTGCATGACCTAGATGAAATGGAGATCCATGGAAACAGAACATATGCTTTTTGGACCAGGAGATCATGAAGTCATTGAGATTCCATCATTTACTACCTGAAAATGTGGTCTCTTGCACCACTAAGTCAGTTTAAAGCCATATGGGAAAAGACAGTGAGGTGATGTAATAAGAGGTTGTATCAATCAATTCAATATTATACTTTGCCTGTACACTATTCAATTTGCCAGATTGATTAAAAAATCAAATGATAAAGAATAAAAACAGATTGGATTGCTTGGTTGTGCTGCCTATTGGTGGCAACACAAAATACAGGTTTGTTAAATTTTGTTATGTGGGGAGTGATTGTCAGCTAAATTGCATTTTGGGTTTCTAATTCTGAATTTGATGTTATTTTTCACTGACACATCATAGTTGTATATTTATGGAGTACAAGGCAATTTTTCGACATATGTATACAACGTGGAATGATTAAATCAAACTACTTAACACATTCATCACAAAAAGGAAACTCTTGTACGTTGTTAACGGGAATATAAATTAGTGCAGCCATTATGGAAAACGGTATGGAGGTTCCTTGCAAAATAAAAACAGAATTACCACATTATCTGTTAGTTCCACTTCTGGGTATGTATCCAAAGCAATTGAAATTAGTGCGTTGAAGAGACAGTTGCATTCTCATGTTCATTGCAGCTTTCTTCACAATAGTCAAGATATGGAATGACCTAACTGTCCATTGATGGATGCGTGGATAAAGATAACGTGGTAAATATACACAATGGAATACTCCTCAACCTTCAAACATTAGGAAAGTCTGTCATTCACAACAACATGGATGAACCCATAGGACATCACACTAAGTTGTGTTTTGTCTTAAGCTCCATTTGGATTAAAGTTAGTGATCAACTATCTTATGGAAGTCCATTCATGAAGAAGTACAAAAATAAGGAGTCGTGGCTTGCGTGCATGATGCTAACAAATATATGGAGCAACTGGAAACGTCTTCTTGTGGAATAAATACCAAAAACAATTTTGCATTTTCCCTATTTTCTCAAAAAAAAAACATATTTTCAATGTCAAATGCGATTAAGACCTAACTATTACCTTCCTTTCTTCAAATCATTATTACAGAGGGTTTAGTTTCAAATGTTCCAAAATTAGTTTGTGACCAGCCTGGCCAACATGGTGAAACCCCATCTCTACTAAAAATACAAAAATTAGCCGGGCATGGTGGTGGTGCACCTGTAATCCCAGCTACTTGGGAGGCTGAGGCATGAGAATTGCTTGAATGGGAGGCAGAGATTGCAGTGAGCTGAGATCACTCCACTGAACTCCAGCCTGAGCAACAGGGCGAGGCTCTGTCTCAAAATAAATAAATTAATTAATTAACTAAAACTTTCCAAAATTAAAAGTGGATTTGGAATCAAATGAATTGGGTTCTAGAGCTGATTTGTGCATGATCCAAAGTCACTCAACCTCGATGACCTCAGTTTTCTGAACTGCAAAGCAGTGGTGCTGGTCTATTGAACTCAAAGACTACTTTTGAGACTACATCGTATAATTGTAACACAATGATGAATACATCTGTTTATTTATTTCACAGTCATGGGTAGAAAAACCTATCATGTCCTTGGTACTGTCATGGAAGATTAATAAATGAGAGTTTTCAAGGGAAATGATCCCTTGTGGTGAGGAGAGCAAATATCACCTTCTGAAATTAAAATGTGGGCTATTTATCGTCTCTCTGGGTTTTGATCTCCAAATCAAATAGCAAAAAGATCATTGTCCATTAAGAATTAACCACCTACAGTACTTGCTCCTATGGCCCTTATTAATGTATCACTACAGGGGATATATTAAGATCTGAATTGTTTTGACATTTACAACAAGGTTTGTGCTTATAAATACAAGATCACACCATATTAAAACTTATTAGCATATTACAATTGATTAGATACTCACAATGTGCAAAGGCAGTCAGTTCTGCAACTCCCTTAGGAAACAAAATCTCAAATCACAGAAACACCAGTGAAAGTGTGTCCTTGGTTTTGTAGCACTAATTTAGAAGAAAAACATGATAATACAAAGAAAAATATTCAATTGAAGTCATCTCTTAGACCATTCATATCAACACTGAACTACATAGTCAATTTGCCTCATTAGTTCAAAGGATCAAGACCCAGTGACCAAGGTACCCAAACAAAGGAGACTTGGGAGCCCCGGTAAACTGGACAATAGAAATGTACGTTTCTCCTCCGACAAGGGAGGTGCTAACAGGTCACCTCTTGGGTTAATAAAGGTGAATATGTACATATGTCTGTACATCTACACTTACAACAGAGAAATAAATAATTTAGCCCTTTGTTTTAAACCTGGTTAAGAATACAAGTGGATACAGGAATATCTGTTAAAAGCAATGGGTCTCTCAATTTCAGTGCTAAAAACTGTTTAATTAGGCTGTTAGAATTCGATTTGTCAAAAATAAATAACTTCACATAACATATTAAAGGTAAGAATCTTTCAATAATAGGTAGAATTTCCTAGTTACTATGTACTAAGAACTGTTCTAAGCACTAGCATGTTTAAACTCATTTGATTCTCACATCCTTATGAGAAAGATGTGATTATGGGCCCCATTTCTCCGGTGAAGAAACAAAGGAAAAAAGAAATCTAAGGCCGGGTGCAGTGGCTAATGCCTGTAATCCCAGCACTTTGGGAGGCAAAGGCAGGCAGATCACCTGAGGTCAGGAGTTCAAGACCAGCCTGGCCAACATAGTGAAATCTCATCTTTACTAAAAATACCAAAATTAGCCAAGCATGGCAGTGCATGCCTGTAATCCCAAATACTCAGGAGGCTGAGGCAGAAGAATCACTTGAACCTGGGAGGCGGAAGTTGCAGTGAGCTGAGATCACACCATTGCACTCCAGCCTGGGTGATAAGAGTGAAACTCTGAATTAAAAAAAA
>NW_016107456.1:1542538-1595581 GCF_001604975.1 Cebus imitator
TGAGATAGAGTTTCACTCATGTTGCCCAGGCTGGGGTGCAATGGCACGATCTTGGCCCATGGCAACCTGCCTCCCAGGTTCAAGTGATTCTCCTTCCTCAGCCTCCCAAGTAGCTGGGTTTACAGGCATGCACATGCGCCATCACATCTGGCTAATTTTTTGTATTTTTAGTAGAGACGGAATTTCTCCATAATGGTCAGGCTGGTCTTGAACTCCTGACCTCAGGTTATCCGCCTGCTTTGGCCTCTCAAAGTGCTTTAAACACGAGTCTAAAGACTCGAGCTTTTATAGATTATAGACACGAGTCACCACTCACAGTTCAAAAAAAAAAAAAAAAAAAAACAAGGACCACAGACTGAGTGAATTTACTAACAGCAAATTCATTTTCTCACAATTCTGGAGACTTGAAGTTCAAGATGAAGGTGTCTGCAAGCTTTCTAAGGCCTCCCTCCTTGGCTTGTAGATAGGTGTCTTTTCCCTGTATCTTCATGTGGTCTTTTCTCTGTATGTGCCTGTCTTCTAATCTCTTCTTATAAGGACACCAGTCATACTGGATTAGGCCCCATCCTAGTGACTTCACTTAACATTTATTACCTCCTAAAATACCCCATCTCAGAATACAGTTACATTCTTCGATACTAGGGGTTAAAATTTCAACCTATGAATTTGGGGAGGATACAATTCAGACCATAATGATCTGTTTTTGTTAATTTTCTTGGGAATTTATGCAGGACAAGAAACTAAGCAAAAGTTGCGCAGAGGTTGGATTCTTGGAACATGCTACAGTTAGCGCAGAAGTAATAAGTAATTACTGCAATACTTATTAAACATTCACCCTGTGCACAGTTCTGTACACAATGCTCGTGAAAGGATTACGAATTATAGTACATATTAATGTTGCTGCTGTTTGAGACCGTTCACGCGTGTTGCACTCTGCTTTGTGCGGTGAGAAATGTGAAGAAACATAACAGCCCCAACCTCTTGATAAATAAAGTCTTGTCGGAAGAAAAAGGGAAAGATAAGTGTAACAGCACAAAGCAGCAATACAGGAGATGCTAACGATGGTTTATAATTACAAATAGGTGAGGGGAAGGAAGGCAAAGTCTAAACTCAGAAAAGAATAGAAGAGATCTAAAGCAGATGTCATGGACTGGGAAGGGTTTGGGAGGGTACTAAACTTGAATTGGGCCTTCAGGTTGGAGATTAAAGGGGACAGAGAGAAAAGGGGGTCTTCATGTGTTCTTCATTTAAGGAAAGTGAATCCCAGAGGACTGATCAAAGGGCAGTGAGAAGTTTTACTAACATTAAGGATTCCACAGGAAAGTGATAGAAGTTGGTTGCAAAGGTTGACTGGAAAGGCTATGTACATTAGCTATAGCCACACAGCCTTGTAAAGGGAGTATTCACACAGTCATGAAACTATGGATGAGAAAAGTGGGGCCCAAAAGCTGAGTTAGTTATCAACAGTTGCAATGTAGTAAGTAGGTAACAAATAGCAGAGCTGAGATTTAGGAGACTTGGACCTTTGAGCATCAATGAATCTAAAGCAAAATTTATTAGGAGAAATACAACCTTGATACAGCTTAGTGTTTATTTCCTTCCTAACCAAAACCAAAATTTAATATAAAAAGATGTCTATTTTTAGCCTTTTTTTTTTTGGTGCCATGACTCGGATTATACAAAGACTCCAGGATTAAGTTACAGCTCAAATTATATGGAAGGTCTTTATGAGAACAAGTACTAAACATTGTTTCCAGACTCAGCCTTAACTGAAATAGGAATGTGGTAGGATTTCCTGGATATCAAGAAGCCTTTACTTGCTTCCCCAAAAAGCCTTTTTCAAATGCTTTTGATTACAAAACAATGCCTTCCACACACCTACTCTTTCTGTTTGGTGTCTGCCTCTTTCATTCCTACCTTAAGGTATTAAATGTGCTTCTCATTGTCAGGTGGGAACGCAGTTATTTACTGAGTACTTATGTAATTAATAAACGAACAAAGCAACTATGTAAATTAGTTGCTAAAGCATTTCAAAATTAGCCACTCTAAATAAACCTAGGAGCCTAAATTACTGACGCATTCACCAGCTGGAAAGACTGTGGACTTTGAAGTCACATATACCTGGCATAGAAATTCAACTTCAGTTCTTCTATGTTTGACCACAGAAAAGGAACTCTAAGTCACAGCTTTCTAGCCTGAAAATGGGAGTAAGAATTAACTCACTGAGTTATCATGAATATCAAATAATATGTAGCGTAAGCAAAGTAACTGATATATAGCAGATGCTTAGGAAATATTAACCCCCTTCCCCTTCTTCATTCTTGTGAGCAATCTTTGATAGGGAAAAAAGACATAAATAACAGGATACAAATTACAAATACACTGGGCATCTGAAAGAGTCTTATAACCCACAATTAGAATGGTGGAAGATAATTAGAGTTTTGTCTTGGGCTGCTGACAGAAGGAAAGAAGGTCAGAGATAGTTGAGTTTTTCTGAGACCTAAGGAGCCTCAACATTATAAAAACTGTCACAAAGGCTAAGGGAGTTATAACACAGGTACAGTGGATGAAAATCTGTATGTGTGTGCCCCTGCGTATATATAGATGCTATAGTTACAATATATATATACATATTCAGTATTTATGGAATCAATAAATGAACAAAACAACTATGTTAATTACTTACTAAAGCATTTCAAAATTATACGTACACATATTATACATATTTATATAAAAGTAGCCCAGTTTTCCCATAGAAATGATATTTACGGGATTTTTTGCAATAAACATAGAAATTGACCCTCCTGATCTTGAAACTTGAAACTTAATATTTGTCTTCTCTAAGTTCCTTCCTCAGGAAACTGACCCTCAGGAAAGGGACTCAACAATCCTAGCACCAGACAAGGAGAGGCCACAGCCCCATCCATTGTGATTGCTTCATTACACTTCCCTAATTCCTCTAATTCCTGTTTTCCCACATGGAGTTGTATTTCTTCCCCTCTATGTCAACCTACCAATTTTAGTCAATTTGGAGACATGGATTTGAGGTTTGGCTCCCATCCCTCCAGTTGACTTCACCCAAATAAAAAGCCTTCTTCCCTGGCAGTTCTCTTTGTCTTAGTGATTGGCTTTCTCTGCAAGGTGACACTGAAACTAGACAGAACAGATACATAGCATATATATAGCATAAGACCACAGTAATGTTTGCCAATTTCTATGAGGTAGATGCATCCTGTGACGGCTAATTTTAAGCTAACAGTGTTATAACAATCAGCCATCAAACTTCCTAAATATTTAACACTCTGCTTTCACTTTCACTAGGTGGCTCCACACCAGAGGAAACTTACACCTCAATTTTTCATTATTGGTACTGTACTTGTTTGTACCTGTTTTCTGTCTTGTCTTCAAAGCATGAGAGTAGGGAATGGTTAGGCTGAATTCAGAATAAGCCAAAGTAAATGTTGATAGAAGAAAATTCCTGAAGGATCTAGAACCAGAAATACCATTCGACATAGTAATCCCATTGCTAGGTATATACCCAAAGGATTATAAATCATTCTATTATAAAGACACATGCACACATATGTTTATTGCAGCATTATTCACAATAGCAAAGACTTGGAACCAACTCAGATGCCCATCAATGATAGACTGGATAAAGAAAATGTGGCACATATACAAACACTATGCAGCCATAAAAAAGAATGAGTTCATGTCCTTTGCAGGGACATGGATGAAGCTGAAAACCATCATTCTCAGCAAACTAGCACAGGAACAGAAAACCAAACACCACACGTTCTCACTCATAAGTGAGCACTGAACAAAAAGAACACATGGACACAGGGAGAGGAACATCACACACCAGAGCCTGGTAGGGGGCAAGGGGAGGGAGAACATTAGGACAAATACCTAATGCATGCAGGGTTTAAAACCTTCATGACGGTTGATGGGTGCCGCAAACCACAATGGCACATGTATATCTATGTAATAAACCTGCACATTCTACACATGTATCCCAGAACTTAAGTATAATAACTAATGAAAAAAAGAAAATATTAGTAGCTGAGCATGTAAAATGCATATAGATAAATGAAGAAATAAGTATAACAAAATATTCAGTTAATTACAAAGTCCCCAAGTTATATCTTTAGCACCTCCAATAGTGTTTGGCACATGGTATTGCTGCCTACTGATTATTAATTACATATTTTCCTTTTATTGCAATTGAACTCAGAGTAAATGTTGTATTGTGCTTTCAGATAAGTAGAAGTTTCCATTTTAACTGCCATAGTAGTAATTTGTGGATACTCAGTATATCAACTTGAAAATTAGCATAATGATACCTCTTTCATAGGGTTGTATAAATTTTTAGGCCAAGAGTCTCCTTGTGATGTTGTATGGCAAAATAACTCAATATAGAAATTTGGAAGCTAAGGCCTGGCATGGTGGCTCACGCCTGTAATCCCAGCACTTTGGGAGGCCGAGGCGGGCAGATCACTTGAGCTCAGGAGTTCAGGACCAGCCTGGTCAACATGGCAAAACCCTGTCTCTTCCAAAAATTAGCCGGGTGCAGTGATGTGCCTCTGTAGTCCCAGCTACTCAGAAGGCTCACACCAGAGAATTACTTGAGCTTGGGAAGCGGAGGTTGCATTGAGTTGAGATCTCGCCATTGTGTTTCAGTCTGCCTGGGGTGTGAGAGTGAAACCCTGTCTCAAAAAAAAAAAAAAGAAAGAAATTTGGAGAAGCTAAATTGCCTAACTTTAAATCTTGGTTCTTCCACATACTACCTGTGTATAATTGCCCAGTAACATATTCTCTGTGTGTCTCAGTTTTCTCATCTTTAAAATAACAATCATGATACCAGCTTACAAGGTTGATATGAGGATTATGTAATTTACGCAAACTTCTTAGCACACTATTTGGCTAACGAACGTTACCTATTATCATTTGTATGACACAACCAAGAAATGTTTGTTTCCCTGCCCATCTCTAATTGTTCTTACTTCTGTTGGTTTTCATGACTTTTGGGTCTCTTTATAATTTGGCCCTATTTGCCACATTAGTCCCTATCCTGCTCCACTTTGACATACACTGACAGCTGTTCTCACACTCACCTCCCCCAGTGGACACATTCAATCCCAGCTTTTAGGTTTGCCAAAAATATCTTTCCTACTTTCTTCCATTCATCTAAATCTGATCTAACCTTGCTGATTCAAATTTTCACTCCAGCCCTCATACTCTCTTCTTAACTTCTATAGCAAATCCACTTTTGCCACATGATCAATCATTTAATTACATATTCCCTTGCATTTTTCTTTCTGCTTTAGAAAGGGAATTATGTTACTACTTATCTTCCACAAGTCTGAAATTGTACAGAAAAACAGCATTACCCCCAGTAAATGTGCACTGATGGACTGATTTACTATTTAGAATTAACTTTGATTTTAGTTATTGTATCAATAGAGCTTTTATCAAAAGAACTTTTATCTTTAACTGACACTATTTACATTAAAATGCCAATCATGTAGAAGAGTATAGTTAAGTGATAATGTTTAATTGCTTAAAATTATTACATCATTTAGTGTAATTGTATGCCATCTGAATGCTAGAAATTTTTAAGATTTTATTCCTTAAGTCTACATCATGGTATCAAATTTATTATATTATAATGAAAAAAGTTTATTTTAGCATTTGGTTGGTGCAAAAGTAATTGTGGTTTTTGCTACTAAAAGCAATGGCAAAAACCTCAATTATGTTTGTATCAACCATAGTACTGGAAATTTTACATACCTAAAATGCAGCTAAAATACACCACATTGGCTCTGATTTAAATTGCCACACACACACACACACACACACACACACACACACTAAAACAAAACCAAAAAATCACAAAGAAACATCCTTAACTGGATATAGCGTGTAGATTTTTCACACTGATGATAATGAATGGAATGTAGTTGCCCAGGCCTCTAAATATCACCTGGGATATCCTGAGATAGCAGGAAAAACACTTAAGAAGAAGTAATGCGCTCCCAAGGAGCTCAGCCCCGCTCTTAAAAGTAAATGAGTGCTGATGCCAGGGTGCGGGGGGAAACATACTGCCCGCACTGCAGGCGCATGCGCAGCTGCTTTGTGAGGCTCATCGTAGTATTTGTCCATTAATTCACACTCTCAACGTTATCTCAATCCAACGAGACGAGTCTTGTGTGCATTTGCCATACCAAAGAAATTTTGTGGCTATAAAATTGAGGCTATCTAGACCAGCAAATGTCACACATGAGAAAATCTGGACATTTTAACATTTAAAAAGCTAAACTAAGATTCATCATTTCTCCTCAACGAGTGATTCCTGAATTAGTTATCTGGGATACAGGGTTTTGGGGTTTTTTTTTTAATTTCTTTCTGAAACATAAATAGTATGCATTATTTATCCAATTTTACCTTTCCGGGAAAGCACTGACATAAAGTAGGTTCTCTAGGACCTGGTCCCCCCCCCTTTTTTTTTTTTTGATAGTCTCACTCTGTTGCCCAGGTTGGAGTGCAGTGGCACTATCTCAGCTCTCTGCAACTTTCACCTCCCTGGTTCAAGTGATTCTCCTGCCTCAGCCTCCCGAGTACCTGGGATTACAGGCACGTACCACCAAACCCAACTAATTTTTGTATTTTTAGTACAGATGGGGCATCACCATGTTGGCCAGGCTGGTCTTGAACTCCTGACCTCAGGTGATCCGCCTGCCACCGCCTCCCAAAGTGCTGGGATTACGGGTGTGAGCAACAGCTCCCAGCCTGGCCTTTATAACATAGAACAAGAGACTGAACGAAAACAATCACAAGCCCTTAACCAAACATAATAATGTTAAATAGTATAACTGCAAACTAAGTCCAAAGTATATCTGTTTATATCTATCTAGCTATATATGTATAGATATATGCAGAATTAACCACCCAAACACTTGCAGAATTGTAAAATATGGGCTTTAACTTTAACCTTATAATTTGAATAAGTAATAGTGCTGATACAATTGCATCAACCTGAGATGAATCCATCAGGGAATAGGATCCCTATCACAGCATCTCAGTAAGGGTGACCTTAGCCACAGAAAGACATAGCACAAGATAATGCATCCAAAGGGCAAGGCCTTGTGCTATATCTCCCTGCTACCCTCAGAGCCAACCAGAGTGTGTGGCCCCCAACAAATGTTCACTACTAGAATTACAGTAATAAAGAAAAGGAAAAGAAGGATTTCCTGAGTGAAGGAAGGTAGGAATGTTGTCCATAGGACCAGGCCAACGAGTTTGAGATGAAGTGAGTAGGACAGAGGCTATGGCAGAGTCAGGATGGGGTGGGGAGGGGAAGGGTGACCGCTTTTTAACATTTGGTCTCTTTCCATCTTTCTGTCCCTTTGTTTTGCATTTCTCAGTTCTTTTTCTTCTCTACCTTTTCTTCTATTTCAATGCCTGTTGTCTGCTTCTTCTATTATATCCCATTCCTTCTCCTTATTGATCTTTCCACCACCAGTCACCAGTACCTACTAACTCCATTCTCTCTAACTCACTTTTAATTATAGTTTGGTCCAGTGTCTTGAAGCAAAGTGGCAATAAATCGTTTTTAATGGGCACATTCTGTCACTTTCAGAAGATTTCAATAGAGATATATGAAAGCATCAAGCAAGGCCTATTACCAATAGAGGAGAGAAATGTAAAAGTGTTTAGCTGGATATATAAATATTTATAACTCTTCCTAGGATGAAAAAGCAGTGAGAGAGAGAATGAAGAGATCTCCAATCATAACCAACTTGCAAAAGCCCCAGCTTCTACGTGGTATCATCACATTTGAAGAGCCCTGTGGAAGGGACAAAGCTTCCCTTTTTATAGGTGCAATACTTTAGTTATTGCTAAATTGTAGTAATTCCATTGTGCTTCTCTGAACCATAACCAAAATAAGGACAGCACTGTGAATGAAGTAACACTTCTCCCAGGTGGAAGTCTGAACATGGGCTTTGTCTTTATAACAGATTACTGAACTGATTCAACAAGTTTAGCGAATGTGATTATAATTCCCATTATGGAAAGATTCAACACCTTTGAAAAGTTTTTACTGAAATATAAGATACATAGAGAAACATCTACCTATTATAAGCACACAGACCGATGACTTTTCATCAATCATGTATCTAATTCCAAGAACAAGAAACAAATCATTATCAGCTTCCTATAAGCAGTTCCCCTCCCCGCTTCCATTACAATCCACCCAAGCCCAAGGATAACCCCTATCCTAACTTCAAACGTCGTGGCTTACTTTTGCCTGGTTTTATACTTCATACAGTATTTAATATAATTTTTATTTATTATTCATTTTACTATTGAAGTTTAATCTTTTTAAATACATTTTATGTGAGCAAATTATTTATCTCAGAAGTAACAGGAATGGAATGGAAAACATCTTTGAATGAATAATTCATAGAAAAACTTAAAAATGATATATTTACCTTTTTTTTTTTTTTTGAGACAGAGTCTCACTCTGTCACCCAGGTTGAAGTGCAGTGGTGCCATCACAGGGCTCACTGCAGCCTCGACCTCCCCAGCTGAAGTGATCTTCCCACCTCAGCCTCCCACGTAGCTGGGACTAAAATCATATGCTACCACATCTGGCTAATTTTTGTATTTTTTGTAGAGACAGGGTGTCACCATGTTGCCCAGGCCGGTCTTGCTCAAACTCTTGGGCTTAAACAGTCTGCCCATATCAGCCTTCCAAAGTGCTGGGATTAAAGGCATGAGTCACCCATGCCCAGCTGATACATTTAACTTTGATATATTTGAAACAAGTGTATAAGGGATTATACTGCAAAGTTAGAAAATTGTAGCAATATGTAATCCCAAAGAATCTAATACGCTAAGGGAAAAAGATTCCACTTATCAATCATGTTAATTTATAAACACACACACACAAACTTAAATGTTTAAGTTGTAATTCTATGGAATTAAAATTAAATAATATTTACTTTAAATATTTACAAGGTATTTGCAATACAAATACAGTTCTACTTATATACACATAAAGTTCTTCTGTTGTTTTCCAGAAAACTACTACAAAAGAAAAGGTCAGAGGAAACTTCAGTATAATAACAGATTATGAGAAAAACATCCTAGGGAATTTAGAAGATCCAGTTGCTTGATTCAATGTCTAAAAAAACCTAATGCAGTCCCAGGCTGTGGTAACAGAAATATAACACCCAGGAAGAATAATCGTCATGTACTCAGAAACCATTGCTCCCCATCTGGCATGTCATAAGCTCTTCTTGTTGTACCTTAAAAGAGGCATTTATAAATTAGGGTATCTAGAGGAGACCAATCAGTTACTTCAAATGGTGTCATAAGGGTTTTCTGTAATGAAAAGTTGAGAAACCATATTTAGGGCTAGATAGTAGAGTCAGGGGACATGATAGCTGTCTTCAAATATTTCAAGAATTGTCATGTGAACAGTGGAATACATTTAATCTAAGCTTTTCTTGAGTATAGACCTTGCAAAAATTAAGCAATAAAAAATCAATAAAAAAGACTTTTATACATATATATAAAATCCTACCTAATAATTATAGCTGTCCAACAGTAGAACTGGCTGACTCAGAATAACAATTTCCTATTAGGATGGAATTTAACCTTCAAGAAAATAATTTCCTCTAAATTTAAGGTAGTTCTATGTAACAATTATAATTTTCAACAATGGAATTTGCTAACTCAAAAATACAATGAGTTACATGGTTTCCAAGTATCCACAGAGAGGAAAGTCTTTAGGAACGTTCCTATCTACATGGGACAGTAAATAGATTACAGAACTCTAAGGTTTCCTTAATTTTTTTAATCTTTTAAATTATACTTTAATAAAATATTCTGGGATACATGTGCAGAATGCAGAACGTTGAGGTTTGTTACATAGGCATACCCAGGCCATGGGGGTTTGCTGCACCCATCAAATCACCATCTATATTAGGTATTTCTCCTAATGCTATCCCTCCCCTTACCCAGCACCCCATGACAGACCCCCAGCGTGGGATGTTACCCTACCCGTGTCCATGTGTTCAACTCCCACTTGTGAGTGAGAACATGCAGTGTTTGGTTTTCTGTTCCTGTGTTAGTTTGCTGAGAATGATGGTTTCCAGCTTCATCCATGTCCTGCAAAAGACATGAACTCATCCATCCTTTTTATGGCTGCATGGTATTCCATGGTGTACATGTGCAACATTTTCTTTATCCAGTCTATGTTTGATAGGCATTTGGGTTGGTTCCAAGTCTTTGCTATTGTGAATAGTGCTGCAAATAAATGTATGTGTGCATGTGTCTTTATAGTAGAATGATTTATAATTTGGGTGGCACATACCCAGTAACGGGATTGATGGGTCAAATGGTATTTCTGGTTCTAGATCCTTGAAGAATCACCACACTGTCTTCCACAATTGTTGAACTAATTAACACTCCCACCAACAGTGTAAAAGTGTTCCTATTTCTCCACATCCTCTCCAGCATCTGTTATTTCCTGACTTTTTAATGATCACCATTCTTACTGGCATGAGATAGCATCTCATTGTGGTTTTGATTTGCTAAATAGGAACAGCTCTGGTCTGCAGGTCCTAGCAAGATCAATGTAGAAGGCGGGTGATTGCTGCATTTCCAACTGAAGTACCTGGCTCATCTCATTGGGACTGAGTAAACAGTGGTACAGCCCATGGAAGGCGAGCGGAAGCAGTGTGGAGCATTGCCTCACCCAGGAAGTGCAAGGGGTCGGGGGAACTCCCTCTGCTAGCCAAGGGAAGCCATGAAGGACTATGCCGTCAGAAACAGTGCGTTCTGGTTGAGATACTACACTTTTCCCACAGTCTTCACAGCACACAGACCAGGGGGTTCCCTTGGGTGCCTACACCACCAGGGCTTTGGGTTTCAAGCAAAAAACTGGGTGGCTGTTTGGGTCGACACTGAACTAGCTGCAGGAGTTTCTTTCATACCCCAGTGGTGCCTGAAATGCCAGCAAGACAAAACCATTCACTCCCCTGGAAAGGGTGCTGAAGCCAGGGAGCCAAGCATCTAGCTCAGTGTATCTCATCCCCAAGGAGTCCAGCAAGCTAAGACCCACTGGCTTGAAATTCTTCCTGCCAGCACAGCAGTCTGAAGTCAACCTGAGATGCTGGAGTTTGCTAGGGAGAGGGCTGTCCACCATTACTGAGGCTTGAATAGGCAGTTTTCCCCTCACAGTGTAAACAAATCTGCCAGGAAGTTCAGAGTGGATGGAGCCCACCACATCTGGCAAAGCCTCTGTAGCAGACGGCCTCTCTAGATTAGATCTCTGGGAAGGGCATCTCTGAAAGAAAGGCAGCAGCCCCAGTCAGGGGCTTATAGATAAAACTCACGGCTCCCTGGAACAGAGCACCTGATGGAAGTGGCAGCTGTGGGGCCAGCTTCGGCAGATCTAAATGTTCCTGCCTGCTGGCTCTAAAGAGAGCAGTGAATCTCCCAGCACAGAGCTTGAGCTCTGCTAAGGGACAGACTGCCTCCTCAAGTGCCTGACCAGGAGACATCTCCCAGCAGAGATCGACAGAAACCTCATATAGGAGAGCTCCGGCTGAAATCTGGTGGGTCCCCCTCTGGGATGAAGCTTCCAGCAATCTTTGCTGTTCTGCAACCTCTGCTGGTGATACCCATGCAAACAGGGTCTGGAGTGGACCTCCAGCAAACTCCAGCAGACCTGTAGCAGAGGGGCCTGCCTGTTAGAAGGAAAACTAACAAATAGAAAGGAATAGCATCATCAACAAAAAGGATGTTCACAGAAACACCCCATCCGAAGGTCACCAATGTCAAAGACCAAAGTTAGATAAATCCATAAGGATGAGAAAGAAACAGCACAAAAAGGCTGAAAATTCCACAATGACTCCTCTCCTCCAAAGGATCACAACTCCACACCAGCGAGGGAACAAAACTGGATGGGGAATGAGTTTGACAAACTGACAGAGGTAAACTTTTTTAAAAATTTGAAGAAATATTATTTTTAATTGACATATAATTGTATACATTTATGGGTCCTTGAATTTAATTTTCCATAATTCTATATTTTGTAGTTATTAAATATGTTTTAATATTACCTATATTTCTTTTTTAAATGTTGATATTATTATGTAAATTTTTCAGTAAGTTTCAAACCTTGGGTAAAATCTGTATTCATGAATAACTATAAACCTATTGAAACATTCTGTATTATCAACTAGTGAATTGCCCAAGTATTATATACCCCTTGTATTCATCAGAATGATCTAACCCCACCCAAATCTTATCTTGAATTGTAATGCCCATAATCTTCACATGTTGTGGGCAGGACGCAGTGAAAAGTAATTGAATCACGGGGGTGAGTTTTTCCCATGTTGTTCTAATGATAGCAAGTAAGTCTCATGAGATCTGATGGTTTTATAAAGGGCTATTCCCCTGCACATACTCTCTTGCCTGCCACCATGGAGGATGTATCTTTGCTCCTCCTTTGCTTTATGCCATGATTGTGAGGCCTCCCCAAACCTGTGGACTATGAGTCTGTTAAACCTCTTTTTCTTTGAAAATTACCCAATCTCAGGTATTTCTTCACAGCAGTATGAAAACTGACTAATATACCTTGTTTTGCCATTTTGCTATCTGGCAAAGATAATAACTGTTTACAGATGTGGCTAGGAAGCATGACACAGAGTACAAACTATAGCTGAGGCTGGAATGTAAGATACTAAAACTCCGAAATTGGTATAGATTAATTCATGTTTAGTCAGTGTTCTAATAAGAGTTCTTAATTACTGATTTATTGTTATTCAGTGATTAGAAATAAATGTTTCCTGAGATATCATAGAGTCTAGGTACTAATTTCTTTTTTTTTTTTTTTAATTACTGCCGGACGGTCAGTTAGCTCACCAACTGAGTTAACTGGCCACCCAACTATGCACTAATTTCATGCTAAAATATACAAATCTCAAAAAGATTGCCTTTGATCTGCCTAGCAAGAGGATGAAGTTGAATACACACACACACACACACACACACACACACACACACACACACACACACACACCCCTTCATTTATTGTTGTAGAAACTGGGAAAATAAATCAATTTTCATGTTACAATGCAATGTTTTTTGCCATGTACCTTTTATTACCTTGTTTATCTCTTAGGAAAAAGAAAATAAAAATAAAAATTCTTCTGAAAGATGTCGGTTTTTATTTCAAATATTCCATTTTTGTGAGCAACAGACTAAAAAATATGGCCATGAGTAGCACTATCCTGTTGTAACAGTGAAACCTTCAATACACTGAGATATTTTCTATAAATGACCTTAAAAGAAAGGTGGCTGTTATATGTCAACTTTTTATGCTTTCAAAATCATCTTCTGCATGCTTACAACATTTGCCTGTTTCTCCATCCATTTCCTCACTCATGTTTTCTTTCTACTCCCTCCTGCTTCTCCAGAGAGCTGTTTCTCTCTTTTAATACTATTTTTCAAAGAACTGTCTTCAAACATGTCCTGATAGATACTCATGAAGCCATGCCCTTCAATAATGGATCAGTTTCTATATTTAACAAACATGGATGGCACATTCCCATGTGTCAAGAAGGAGTCTAGGTATAGGAAATTAGTGGGCGAACAAGCCGATGTTCCAGCCCTCAAAGATAGTAGACCTAGAGGCCAGACTGAAAACCAAATAGGTGATCAAAATAGAGCTCCTCATAAATGTAGGGAGCTTTGCCATCTTTATTATTTCATTTACCCCAAGCATTTAAACACAATTAGTCCCAAATGCGTTACCGAAACACCAGGGATTCAGTCTGGGTCCTGCTGCTCACCACAGAGAAAGCCAATTACTGAGACAGCAGTTATTGCCAAGGAAGAAGACTTCCAGCTGGTGCCACAGCCAAGGAGATGGGAAATCTGTCTCAAATCCATCTCTCTGATTAAAATTAGGGGTTTTATAACAGGGAAGAAATGTAACTATGTGTGCGAAAACAGGAACTAAGGAGGAGTAAGGAACAATCATGATGAATGAGGGGCCTGATGTCTCATTGTCTATATGTGATAATCTGGTGAGTTTCAGTTCTTCAATACTTTTTGAGGGACCTGGTATCTCATTGTCTGGACCTAGTGAATTTTAAGCTTTAAGACCAGAAGGATCAATTTCTATGTTTATTAAAACAAAAAGACAAAAACTTACAACCTGTCTATGGGACTTAGGTTAATTTCAAATGAAGAAATATTTGGTATTGGTTTCCAAATGCCTATCAGAAGACCAACTCATCAAAGATTCTCAGTGGAGGCTTATTCAAATATAGGTTCTTGGGACCTTTATCAGGAAATTCAGATCTCAAGTTTGAAGTAAATCCCAGGGAATCTCTATTTTTCAAAGTTCCCCATTTGATTCTGCTACATAATCAAGTTTTGGAAGTCCTATGTTAGAACAAATAGAGAGGTGGCCTTTCCTTATATATAAACAAATATAAACACACATAAAGGAAAACAGAGACAATGGGGAACATTTTAACGAAGCCAGTGAGAAAGTATCAGTGTATTCCTACGAACCAAAATATCAGAGATAATATATCTAATGCTTAAAATAAAAATTTGTAAGTTATTTGTGGGTGTGGAGAAAATATTGTTTCTTAACATGAAATGGGACAGCATCCAACTTGTTTTGTAGTAATGTGAATGGCAGATTAGGAAGAGTGGACCAGCTGAGATACTGACTAATATAATCAATTATCACTAAGGGAACATTTAATGGGTAAATGGTTTAAAGAAAACAAATTTTGGAAGCTGACTCAAATTAGATGAAATTAAATATATTTAATCAATAACTTGTATACAAAACTCAAAAAATGGCAATTATTAAAGAACAATTAATCTTGCCCAAGAATTGGGATGCTCATCTAGTAAGGAAAATACCCTGAATAAAATGGACTGAAATAGATAAATAAGAAAAACAAGAAGTAATCAAATTTGAGAAAGAGGCATTTGGGAGAGCTAAAAAGATTATAAAATGAAGTTAAGGAAGTGATAAATAAATCAATACACATCAGCTCAGGCAAGGAAATGGAGATTGTGCAAGAGTTTAAAGTACATGCTAAGGCATTTTTCAGGTACCAGAGGAACTGATGTGAAAATTATTGAGCAAAAAGATAGAATGTATCTCATACATAACCACATAGCTAAGTGCCCTCGCTTATTCCCAGAGCTGAATATGGGAATTCAGCTAGCAAAGTGGGGTTTGGAAGAGGATCATTTAAATTCTATTGTATGTCCAGATCCCAAGCCCTGGGAATAGAGTATCCAGCCACAAAGAAAGGAATTGCAAATACTATATACAAACCAGCTGATGGTCCAGAGCTAGAATACATCAGACAAAGAAGAGATGCAATAAAATTCAGCAACGCATAAACTACTAAGCTAGAAGAGTCTGTACAGTTATAATAAATCTGTAAAAACATGCAGTTAGTGCTTAGGTTGAATCAGTAGAGCTATTTGATATCACATAAGGCTATTACATGAAAAAAATGTGAATAATGGGTATGGGGGAAGAAATGTGAATATTAATTGTCGGAAATTAGAAACACAGAGTAAAAAAAAAAATACAAGGCAAAATTTGGCAAATTCAAAGCAAACAAGTAATTTAGGGTTTAGTGAAAAATCCAGTTGCAATTTTTGGCATTACTCTTGAAGTAGAACGTAATATTCCAGAACACATCAAATGTTCTTTAAGTATAAAAACACAGATTAACTTACAAGCAAGTGTGAGAATTAAGTTTAGCTCCAGCAAATTATGGACAGCTTGGGTCATCTCATTAGGGGACTGGTCACATTCCATTGCGTGACATCTGACACTAACTGTTTTTAAACACAGGCCTGCTTCTTCTATTATTAATTTCTACCTAAGGGCAAATGCCAAGAGAACTTACTTTAGTTTCTACCTCCTGCTGCCATTTCAACTGTCAGGAACAGCAGGAGTCAAAAATGAAAGGCATCACCTTAAAGAAAGGCTGTGCCACAGTGTCATTTTAAAAACTGACAGCTTTGTGCAGTCCCAAATCTTAAGGAAAAAGGATTGTCACTTGTGCCTCCTATTGCCATTTTGACAAAGGAAGACATTCTCCCACATCCAAAGGCAAAAGTAATTTAAAAATGGCAAGTAGAAACATATTTGCAAGCGGCAAGTGGGAACTTCTTTACACCAATAACTGTAAGCTAGGGTAGAAAGGGAATATTCAAAGTCTATTCATTCCTTGAAAAAAAAAACTGGATTTTAATGTCTTTCCATTAGAGTAGTAAATAGAGGCTAACTTAGTTAATTTTTCTAAAAACTGAAGAGAAACTATATTAGCTTTGCATTTTGTAAAAAAAAAAAAAAAAGTTAAGAAAAGATAGCACTGAAGGATTTGAGATGCTGAAATGAAGAGAGTGGACAGCTATTTCAAGACTTATCATTAAAATCCAGAATATGTATTTTAAGATTTGATTTTCAAACATCGAGGTTCAGTGTGAAGAAAGGGCCAAAAGGATCCTTTTGGCCAAAAGAAATCATTTCTTTCCTCAGAGTTCAGTTACTATTAAAGAGGCAAAACAGTAGAAGAATAATGATAATGAACCATAAATGTTGGAGTCATAAATGTTATGGAATAAGTCTACCGATTTCAAGAAAAACCAGGATATATATGAATCCTTTTTCCCTTCAGGTAACTGTTGCAACAAGATATAAGCTTTCCAAAGAAATATGAATTATAATTGCTAATGTAATTTGTAATACAAGATATATGGAGTTTAGTACTGTCCTTTTCATATGAGAATGTCTAGTACTTTTCATATGCAAATATCTTCAACAAAATCTTTCGGTACTATGAATGGTTGCATTGCTTTGTCATTCTACTGTGCGGATGGCATTTGGGAGAGAGGGGGATAGGGCAGACGAAGAGATGTTAATTTAAGCACACATCTCCTTGTGCTGTTATTTTCTACTAGCAAATGGAGACAAACCCATTTCAGAATACCACAACAGGAGTGCAGACACAGGCAAAAAAATATATGATATTCTCCAGTAAAATGTAAGATAGGTCCAGTTTGACTGAATCAAGGAAGCCTCATCACCCCTCCCAAATATCTTATGGATTGAGATTATCAGAGGAAGATCACAATTCACAACTGTTACAACAAATCAGGATACCCAAAGGAATAAAAGTCATTATCTCTCACCACAAGTACTGTATATTGTATTCTGCATCTGAGCTGTAATTGCAACAATATCATGGAGAGACCTGCAACAACTTATCTCCAGATCATCTTTAAGCAAGCGATTTCTTTTACTGAGCCAGTGTGAGGGTCTGCTTTGAAAGGATGAGTTGGGTGGTTGCTCAGTAATTCGAGTAGCTGTTTGTGATGGTCAGAGTGGTGTATGGTGTTACCTGGGTACAATTTACTGGGTACGCTTCTTCATCTCTTCTCCAATCCGAGGAACCTCTACTCAATCATGTTCATTCAGAGCAGCCAGTAATTCATGATTAAAGGGTTACTTTTCTGTCTCCAAATTAGGATACAGTGATCAGTTCTCATCTCATGACCCTTGGATGCTCCACAATTACATCCCCTTCCTGTTTTTTTTCCCTGTAGATCCAATTAAAGGTTAGGAATTAAATTTCATACAGGATACAGGCTATGTTCTGCTCCTTTCTTATTTCCATGTCTATGCATTGTCTAATTTCTGACTTTTTTTATATGAAACATTAGCCACTCTTTTGATAGCAGCTGCCTTAACAGTGTTAATCAAGCCTCAATTAAAGGTAAATTAACTTCCCTTTGTCAAGATTATTTGAAAGTCTGAAATATACAAACTTATATACAGAGTATTCATGTAAATACATACTTCATATATACATTCCTTTGGAGGGAGAAATCAAAAACACACGTCTTCTAAGAATCTACCACTACTAGTGATACAACTTTGGAAAAACAAGTTAATAGCTCTCATCCTAATGTGAGGATAAGAAGCCAAACTTCAGAGAACGGAAAAAGTAAGCGATATAAAGTACTTGACACTTGGCACATGAATGGTTACTTTAACTAATATACCTTCACTTAAAATATAAGAATATTCCTATTCCTAGGAATACAAAGAAAAATAAGTTACATCTAAGGACAATAGATCTGTGAATATGAGATATTGCTACAAAAACTCAATAGAAATGAAGGTTGATTAATTTTTGTTTAATTCATTTTGCATCAAATGGCTGGCTGACTGGATCAGGTATTATATTCCTGTTCACATTCATCTGAGACTGAAGTAGAGCAGACTGCCAAAGGCCCAACCCCCTTGTGCCTGCCCTGAGGCTCTAAGATTTGGGCTGCCCTCATACCTGCCCGGATATCAGGGTTTGGCTCTTCTAAGAGTGAGGAGTGAATGAAGAAGTCAGCCTGTGTCATATCTGTCTCTGCTTCACTGTCTCCTCCTCCCTTACGATTCGCCTGCTTTGCAGACTGCCCCAGCTTGGCCTTCAACTGCATGTGGTCTTTGGCTTTTGAGAAATTACGTAGCCTTGACCTTCTACTGCTTTTCACCTCTGACTTCTTGATGCACTTCGGTTTCATATTCTCTTTTCAACCCAGCCCTAAGTTTAATTGTCAACTTCAAGCGTGGATCTCTGTGTCCAGCTTTCTAGGTCAGCTGCTGCCCATGGATCAGTCTGACAGCTATAGAGTATGCTCAGTGTAAGTTGACAGTTTAACAATGGGGGGTGGGCATTTTGTGTCATTATTCCTAAAGGATTTAAATATAGATTACATGGGGAGTGTGATCAGGTTTTTCAATGAGGGAAACTTGTGCAGTTGCTACTACATCATGCATTATATGCCTCCAATTTGACAAGCCACAATCAATTTTGTGTTCCCTATTGGCAACTGGCTACACCCATTCTCTGCTTTGGAGCTTCTAACAGAAGGTTTTCATTACATACTTTTCTGCTCCTGCTACTAATGCAGCAAATTAGTCTTTACTTCTTGCAGTTCTTTCTGTAAAGAAACATACAATATTGCTTTTTATGTTCTAATTTTCGTATTTAGATTATCTAGAATGTGTGACAAATCAAACGTTTCTCAGTGCTTCTAATGCCTTCACTCTCTGGAAATTGTATTGTTAATGTTCATCAAGGATAATGTATTTTACTCCAAGTAATTATCCATTTTACTCCTTGTTCTCTGTAGGTCAAGGCAGGCCATAAGGGTTAAACAAACACAAGGATCAAATAGGTAATCAGCGCTACAGGATACATGGCACAATTTTCAGGAGCCCCAGAGACTGGATGATGTCAATCTCAGACAATTCATCCCTAGGATAAAACAAATCTATCCATCAAAAATTTTAGGCAAGAACACTGTTCATATGCCAGATGGCCACTGAAACCAAAGACCAGATTAGAATCAGGAAAGATAGGTTAAGTTCAAGAAATGTCAGACAGCAGAGTGCATACAGAGCTAAACGTTGTTCCCAGGGTATTAAGAGGCAGCTTCTGAGGATTTGCTGCTAGCAAAACTCAAGGGTCGGCAGCTGGGGCAAAGGGTGCTTTCCAGTGTTTTTAGCTAAGAGCAGGGACTCATCTCCCAGCCTGCTGGTAGAGGCAAAAATGAACACCTAAGTAGAGTAGGGAATCAGAGATGGAAAATAATGGCAGATCCTGATATGACCACTGAAGGAAGAAGTTTAACAACCAATTCTATAATAAAATCTTTCTTTTCTTACTTTGGAAGACAATCTCTGTTTCCTTTGAGGGTTCTTTTTTTCCCCAACTCTAAATTTAAATAAGAACTTGGATCAGTCTCTTTCCCTTCCTCTCTTTATCTCTATCTGTCCACACACATATATATATGTGTTTAAATATGTGTATAGGTATATTTATTATATAATATATATATAAAATGTACATTTGTATATATGCATGTAAATATTCTATTCACATATATACACACATATAAACATGTGTGTATACTTATATATATAATATATATATAGTATGCATTTGCATAGACACATATTTTGGATATACATACGCTGTAATATGTGTACATTGTATGTGGTTCTGGGTCTGTGTGTGTATACTCTCATCTTTAGATATCTTATCTCCTCATTGCTAAAACTAAGACAAGCTCATGTAGATAAATTGAGAGAGAGAGTAATTTGCCACAATTTTGCCAGTGATACAGGCACAGTCCAGTATCACAGCAACCAAATAGACAAATCTAATGTATGATAGCCTACCTTGCCTCAAATTGGACGCATCAGCTACTAAACTCATCTACAAAATTAACTTAGGTTTCAATAACAGAGAGTGGGTGCAGGAACATTTATTGGGTCCTGTGAGTGAGAATCTTACGACTGCACAGAGATGGGTAAATGGTGCCATCTGCATCACCTCTTTCCTTCCATGGGCTCTGTTTTTGTCTCTGCTGACTCCCTCCTTTTTCAATCAGTTCTCATCTCATGGCCCTTGGATGTTCCACAGTTACATCCTTCCAGGTTATACCAGTGGGAAGAGAATGTTTTTTTCCCTATAGATCCAATTAAAGGCTAGGAATTAAATTTCATTTTCCTCTTTGGGTTAAAAGTGCCTCCTCAAATCAAAGCCAGTATTGTAGCCTGAGGTATGGAATATTGACTATCCAGGCCTAGGCCACATAAGCCAGCAACATGGACGTGGACTGTGAGTGGGAGAGGGGTCGTTCCCCAAAGGGACTGAAATGCCATTTCTACAAGTGAAAAATAAATATTGGGCAAATAAATCAGATAGCTAAAATAATTCTTTCTCTTATTGTCTATGGAATAATACAGCTTTTTTTTCTTTTTTTAAACTACCTTTTCTGAAACACACCCTCTGTTAATTACTTATTTTAACACATCATTATTTTCTTCATATAATTTACAATATTTGTCATTGTTTTAATTATTTTCACTTGTTCGTTTTCTGTCTAACATACTACAAGTAAGCTCTATGAGGGCCAGAACCTTGCCAGACTTTTTTCTCTTTTAAAATCTCAAATGAATAGCACCATCCCTGGCAAATTTTTTAAAGCTCAATAAATATCTTTTCTTTAAAAAAAAAAATCAAAGAATTCTTCCTATTCATGAGCATGGAATGATTTTCCATTTGTTTGTGTCCTCTCTTATTTCCTTGAGCAGTGATTTGTAGTTCTCCTTGGAGAAGTCCATGTTAGTTGTATTCCTAGGTATTTTATACTCTTTGTAGCAATTGTCAACGGGAGTTAACTCATGATTTTGTTTGTTTGTCTGTTATTGGTGTATAGGAATGCTTGTGATTTTTGCACATTGATTTTGTATCCTGAGACTTTGCTGAAGTTGCTTATCAGCTTAGGGAGATTTTGGGCTGAGACAATGGGATTTTCTAAATATACAATCACGTCATCTGTAGAGACAATTTGACTTCCTCTCTTCCTATTTGAATACCCTTTATTTCTTTCTCTTGCCTAATTGCCCTGGCCAGAATTTCCAATACTATGTTGAACAGGAGTGGTGAGAGAAGGCATCTTTGTTTTGTGTCAGTTCTCAAAGGGAATGCTTCCAGCATTTGCCCATTCAGTATGACATTGGCTGTGGGTTTGTCATAAATAGCTCTTACTATTTTGACATACATTCCATCAACACCTAGTTTATTGAGTGTTTTTAGCATGAAGGAGTGCTGAATTTTATTGAAGGCCTTTTCTGCATCTATTGAGATAATCATGTGATTTTTGTCATTGGTTCTGTTTATGTGAGGGATTATGTTTATTGATTTCCGTATGTTGAACCAGCCTTGCATCCCAGGTATTAAGCCGACTTTGATCGTGGTGATAAGCTTTTTGATGTGCTGCTGGATTTGGTTTGCCAGTATTTTATTGAGGATGTTCACATTGATATTCATCAGGGATATGGGTCTGAAATTTTATTTTTTTGTTGTGTCTCTGCCAGGTTTTGGTATCAGGTTGATACTGGCCTCACAAAATGAGTTAGGGAGGAGTCTCTCTTTTTCTTTTGTTTGGAATCGTTTCAGAAGGAATGGTACCAGCTCCTCTTTGTACCTCATGTAGAATTCAACTGTGAATCCGTCTGGTACCGGGTTCTTTTTGATTGGTAGGCTATTAATTACTGCGTCAACTTCAGAACCTGTTATTGGTCTATTCAAGGATTTGACTTGTTCCTGGTTTAGTCTTGGGAGGGTGTATGGGTCCAGGAATTTATCCATTTCTTCTAGATTTTCTAGTTTATTTGTGTCGCAGTGTTTATAGTATTCTCTCATGGTAGTTTGTGTTTCTGTGGGATCAGTGGTGATACCTCTTTACCATTTTTTGTTGTGTCTATTTGATTCTTCTCTCTATTCTTTATTAGTCTGGCTAGTGGTCTGTCTACTTTGTTAATATTTTCAAAAAAACCAATTCCTGGAATCATTGATTTTTTTAAGGGTTTTTCGTGTCTCTATCTCCTTCAGCTCTGCTCTGATCTTAGTTATTTCTTGTCTTCTGTTAGCTTTTGAATTTGTTTGTTCTTACTTCTCTAATTCTTTTAATTGTGACATCAGGGCATTGATTTTAGGTCTTTCCCGCTTTCTGCTGTGGTCATTTAGTGCAATAAATTTCCCTCTAAACACTGCTTTGTCTGTGTCTCAGAGATTCGGGTACAGTGTATGCTTGTTCGCGTTGGTTTAAAAGAACTTATTTATTTCTGCCATAATTTCTTTATGTACCCAGTAGTCATCCAGGAGCAGATTATTCAGTATCCATGTAGTTGTGCGATTTTGAGTTAGTTTCTTAATCCTGAGTTCTAATTTGATTACACTGTGGTCTGACAGACTGTTACTATGATTTCTGTACTTTTGCATTTGCTGAGGAGTGTTTTACTTCCAATTATGTGGTCAGTTTTTAGAAGAAGTGCAATGTGGTGTGAGAAGAATGTACATTCTGTTGATTTGGGGTAGAGAGTTCTGTCTATTAGGTCTGCTTGGAATATCATGAAGATGGCCATACTGCCCAAAGTAATTTATGAATTCAATGCTATCCCCATCAAGCTACCATTAACTTTCTATACAGAATTAGAGAAAACTATTTTAAATTTAATATGGAACCAAAAAAAAGCCCGTATAGCCAAGACAATCCTAAGCAAAAAGAACAAAGCTAAAGGTATCATGCTACCCGACACAAACTATACTACAAGGCTACAATAACCAAAACAACATGCTACGGTACCAAAACAGATATATAGACCAACGGAACAGAACAGAGGCCTCATAAATAATTCCACACATCTACAGTCATCTGATCTGTGACCAACCTGACAAAAACAAGCAATGGGGAAAGGATATCCTATTTAATACATGGTGTTGGGAAAACTGGCTAGCCATATGCAGAAAACTGAAACTGGTCCCCTTACTTAAACCTTATACAAAAATCAACTCAAGATGGATTAAAGGCTTAAACATAAGACCTAACACCATAAAAACCCTAGAAGAAAACCTAGGCAACACCATTTAGGACATAGGCCTGGGCAAGGACTTCCTGACTAAAACAACAAAAGCAATGGCAACAAAAGCCAAAATTAAAAATTGGGATCTAATTAAACTAAAGAGCTTCTGCACATCAAAAGAAACTATTATCGGAGTGAACAAGCTATCTACAGAATGGGAGAAAATATTTGTAACCTATCCATCTGACAAAGGGCTAATATGCAGAATCTACCAGGAACTTAAACAAATTTACAAGAAAAAGACAAACAACCCTATTAAAAAGTAGGTGAAGGATATGAACAGACACTTCTCAAAAGAAGACATTTATGCAGCCAACAAACATATGAAGAAAAGCTCATCAGCACTGGCCGTTAGAGAAATGCAAATCAAAACCATAATGAGTTACTGTGTCATGCCAGTTAGAATGTGATCATTAAGAAGTCAGGAAACAACCAGATGCTGGAGAGGATGTGGAGAAGTAGGAACGCTTTTACACTGTTGGTGGGAGTATAAATTAGTTCAACCATTGTGGAAGACAGACAGTGTGGCAATTCCTCAAGGATCTAGAACCAGAAATACCATTTGACCCAGCAATCCCATTACTGGGTATATACTCAAAGGATGATAAATCATTCTACTATAAAGACACATGCACACATATGTTCACTGCAGCACAATTCACAGTAGCAAGACTTGGAGCCAACCCAAATGCCCATCAATGATAGACTTGTTAAAGAAAATGTGGCACATATATACCATGGAATACTATGTAGCCATAAAAAAGGATGAGTTTTGGCTAGGCGTGGCAGCTCACATCTGTAATCCCAGCACTTTGGGAGGCCAAGGCGGGCAGATCACAAGGTCAGGAGTTCAAGACCAGACTGGCCAACATAGTGAAACCCCATCTCTACCAAAAAATACAAAAATTAGCTGGGCATGGTGGCTCATGCCTGTAATCCCAGCTACTTGGGAGGCTGAGGTATGAGAATTGCTTGAACTGGGACCCGAGAAGCAGAGGTTGCAGTGAGCCGAGATTGTGCCATTGCACTCCAGCCTGGGTGACAGAGTGAGACTCTGTCTCAAAAAAAGAAAAGAAAAGGATGAGTTCATGTCTTTTGCAGGGACATGGATGAAGCTAGAAACCCTCATTTTCAGCAAACTAACACAGGAACAGAAAACCAAACACCACATGTTCTCACTCATAATTGGGAGTTCAACAATGAGAACACATGGACACAGGGAGGAGAACATCACACACCAGGGCCTGTCAGGAGTTGGGGGCTGGGAGAGGGATAGCATTAGGAGAAATACTTAATGTAGATGATGGGTTGACGGGTGCACCATACCACCATGGCATATGTATACCTATGTAACGAGCCTGCATGTTCTGCACAAGTACCCCAGAACTTAAAGTACAATTTTAAAAAATCAAAGAATTGTATACATTGTTGTATGACAAATGTCTACAAATAAGTTTTTAAGTGTTAGAAAAGATCAATGTTGTCAACTTCTAGGTGATATTTTTTTTTCCGTTTCCAAAATGTTCAGGCACATTGAGCTTACCCACAGTTTTCTTTTTATTTCTCTTCTTAAACAATACCACATTTTAACATTTGTTTTAAAACTGTTTGGTTTTTTTTTTTTTTTGGGTTTTTTTTTGGTTTTTTTTTTTGTTTTTTTGAGACAGAGTCTTGCTCTGTCACCCAGCTAGAGTGCAGTGGTATGATCTTGGCTCACTGCAACCTCCATCTTCAGGGTTTAAGCGATTCTCCTGCCTCAGCCTCCCAAGTAGCTGGGACTACAGGCACATGCCACCACCCCATCTAATTTTTTGTATTTTTAGTATTTTGTATCTCGTATTTTTGTATTTTCACTGTGTTAGCCAGGATGGTCTCGATCTTCTGACCTCGTCATCTACCCACCTCAGCCTCCCAAAGTGTTGAGATTGCAGGTGTGAGCTACCTTGCCTGGCCTCACACTTATATTAGTTTTTCCCTTATTCTGTCTGAATTGCCTCAATATATCCATTTCTTATGCTATCGTGGCTGCTCATATAAGGGCTGCCTTAGATGTAAATCCTTACCAAGACTTTCACATTGTGAGACGGTTCTCAGTGACTTAATCTGGACCAACAACGAGTTATTTG
This sequence comes from Cebus imitator, assembly GCF_001604975.1. Classification (NCBI taxonomy): domain Eukaryota; kingdom Metazoa; phylum Chordata; class Mammalia; order Primates; family Cebidae; genus Cebus; species Cebus imitator. The sequence goes on from NW_016107456.1 coordinate 1,568,228, forward strand.
GGAAGAACACCATAGCCTGAAATGACCTCTCTCAATGTTAGTATCAGACTGACAGTGCTTACAGACTGACAAATGGAGTCCATTTTTTTTAAAAAAAAAAAAAGCAAATAAATATAACATACATTTTATTATTTTTCTTGACATTTGAGCTCAGAACAGCCAGTGTTGGAATTTAAAGAAAAGAATTTAAAAATTGATACCAATGGGCTACGGGAGGTCCCCAAACACCTGTGAGACCCCAGCTCTGGCCACCATCCAAGCTCTTGACATTGTTGCAAGAAGGAATTCAAGGACAAGTGAGAAAATAGTGAAAGTACTGAGATTTATTGCAAAGTGAAAGTACACACTCAAGAAAGGGGAGTGTGTACTCCAGAGTTCGCTCCCATGGGAGTTTGGGGCTTCTATCTTTATGGGTTTCTTTAATCAGGGGTGGAAGCGTCCTGGACAAAGGTGGACATTTCTTCCAAGTGTTGTGCCATCCATTTTTACATCAAATATGGGTGTTCCTGGAACTGTCCTGGTGCTGGAGGGTGTGTGATTTGTATTCTAATGGGCATATAATGGGGTCCTAGGAGAAAACTAGGTCAAATCCAGCACTGTGATGGGTCCAGTCAGCCTTGGGCAGCTTGGTCTTATCAGCCCCTAGCTTATGATGCTATTTCAACTGCACCCTTGTTGCTAGTCATGTGAAACTGCTGCCTGGAATTCCCTATTCTGCAACCACTCTGTATTATTCCTGTCTCAAAGGTGTCTTTCCAAGTCTTCATATAAAAGGAGCTCTCCAGTCACTGACCTCAGCAAAGTAACTGATATTCACTGAATGACACAGTTTTAAGTCTCTGCACACAGATTGTATGAATGCAAGTTTCACTTAAAAATATATTAAGAACCTATAGTATACCAAGCTTGAAAAGGGACAAAGACACAAGGAAAAAAAAAGTGATTTGAGGGCAGTCAAATTAGATAACAAGATGATCATAATGTAAGATTGTGATGAAACACTTCCCACATTTGCTTCACTTGTGTGTGTTCTTATATAATTATTCATTTTATTCAATGTATTGAATAAAAACTATTGAGCAAAGCATATGAGATAGAATTGAGCTGACAGTATATGATAGGAACATGCAGAAGGTGAAAACCTTCTGGGGCAAGAAAATTATAAGCCCAGGTCTTAGTAAGAACTTTGCCTGGTTGAATAGGAAGAGCAAGAATGAGCAAAATGCATGCTCCACTTATGCCTCCAGCAGATTTGAACTTCATAGTAAATAAACAGTGTGATGGGTGCTGGGAGAGTTAAGAAAGGTAAAAGCAGTCCAGAAGATTGAAAACAGTCTAAGATAAAGAGGGAGTCCAGAAGAGAAGGCATAGACAAATTTTAGAAATCGAAGGTCTTTGTGAGAAGGGAATGGGAAGGTAGAGACACAGGCAGCATTGTGGGAGGATTGGTAGACACTGAGTGGAGAATCAGAAAAGGACAAAGCTGAGTTCGAGACCACTCCAGAGCCTAAGCAATGCCACAAGATGCTTATGTTCAAAGGATAGTCATTCTGGTCTGACAACATGAACTTAAAGGTGTATAGAGTCTGGGAAACTGAACAACTGGGAAAAGACTCAAAATCAGGAAAACCGATGATGAAATAACTAAAGATCCAGAAGAAGTGCAGATTGTACCCCAAGTGATGCAATAATGGGATAAAGTAGAAACTGGTGAATTCATTCTCTGAAGACCGACTTTGGGACTTGTTAAAAAAGAACACTCTCCAAATCAAAACCAATATGAGGTATCATTTCACTCCACTAGAATGGTTATTTTTTAAAAGACAAAAAATAACAGATGCTGGCAAGGTTACAGAGAAAAGGGAATGCTCATCCAGTGCTGATGGGCTTGTAAATTAGTTCTAACTTGTGGAAAGAAGTGCAGCAATTCCTTAAATAACTAAAAACAGAACGATTGTGCAGCCCAGCAATCCCATTACTAGGTATGTACCCAAGGAAATGTAACTCTTTCCGCCATAAAGACACATACATGTGTTATGTTCAGAGGCACTATTCACAGTAGCAGGGGCATAGGATCAAACTACATGCCCATCAGTGGTAGACTGGATAGAGAAAATGTGGTACATATACACCAGGGAATATTATGCAGACATTAAAAAAGAACAACATCATGTCCTTTGCAGGAACATGGATGGAGCTGGAGGACAGTATCCTTAGCTAACTAAGTACAGAAAACCAAATACTGTGTGTTCTCTCACTTATAAGCAGGAGCTAAATGATGAGAACACATGGTCACATAGAAGGGAACAATAGACACTGGGGCCTACCTAAGGGTGGAGGATGGGAGGAGGTAGATGATCAGCAAAAATAACTAACAGGCACTGGGCTTAACACATGCATAACAAAATAATCTGTACAACAAGTCCCTGTGACACAAGTTTATCTATATAAAAAACCTGCACATGTACCCCTGAACATAAAATTTAAAAAAATATTTTTTTTTTGATACAGAGTTTCGCTCTTGTTACCCAGGCTGGAGTGCAATGGCGCAATCTCGGCTCACCGCAACCTCTGCCTCCTGGGTTCAAACAATTCTCCTGCCTCAGCCTCCTGCATAGCTGGGGCTACAGGCTGCACCACCATGCCCACGTAATTTTTATATTTTTAGTAGAGATGGGGTTTCACCATGTTGACCAGGATGGTCTTGATCTCTTGACCTAGTGATCCACCCACCTCGGCCTCCCAAAGTGCTGGGATTTTAGGGGTGAGCCACCACGTCCAGCCATAAAATAAAATTTTTTTAAAGAGCATTCTCACACATGTTTCATATGTTTTGTTGTTGTTGTTGTTGTGTTTTGTTTTGTTTTGAGACAGAGTCTCACTCTGTTGCCAGGCTGGAGTGCAGTGGCGTCATCTTGGCTCACAGCAACCACCACCTCCTGGATTCAAGTGATTCTCGTGCCTCAGACTCTCAAGTAGCTGGGACTACAGACACGCACCATCATACCCATATAAATTACATTTTAAAGCCAAAAACTCAAAGGATAGAGATTTTTGCAAAGACAGTCAAATGAGATCAAGCCAGGGATGTTCAGAAAGCAGTGCAGCCCTTTCACTCCTAAGAGATACTCTTAGGTTATAGCGGTGGTTTTCAGTTTGCTCGGGAGGAAGGCGTGCTGGAAATGAAAGCCAGGCAAGAACTCTCTGCAGGTTTTATTCCCCAGACTTGTCATAATTACCTCTTATGGTTGTGAAACTACATTGATAAACCAAATTACCCAAATCACAACTTCCAGGGTATAAGTACAGTCTCCTGTATGCTCTCAATGCTATATTACTGCATTACCCAAAAGTTATGTAATAATGAGTAGGCAGCCTGCATGTACAGTCGCATCGTAATTACATTTTGATGACCATCATGTAAAAATGGACCATCATTTATCTTCTGCTCCACATGGCCTGGGGGAACTAAGCACAGCAGGCCTAGGCGAGGTCTATCACCACAGGCTTAAGGAAACAGAAAGGCCTGGAGGGAGATTCTGGGGTCATAAGAGCTGTGATGAAATTAGATCCTAGCAATAAAGAATTCTAATAGAGCTCTGGTCAGAGAATGTAAGGGAGTCATTCGCTCTTGAGCTCTGTTAGATTACAAACTAGTTTTACAGTACCATAAGTAAGTAGAGAGTTATAGTAGGTAATGTAGACAAGATTTGTAAAATGGGTCTTACATGTTCATGTATTTATTTATTCATTACTGTTATATTTGAATCTCCAACTCCACCCTGGTTCATCATTTTTATCAGTATTTTTAAAAGGAGACAAATTCTATGATCATGTGAAATGGGACCAGTTTTTAAAATTACCTGAACAAAAGTCAAAATGCAACAAACAGGCTGGGCATGGTGGCTCACGTCTGTAATCCCAGTACTTTGGGAGGCCGAGGTGGGCAGATCATGAGGTCAGGAGATCGAGACCATCCTGACCAACGTGGTGAAACCCCGTCTCTACTAAAATACAAAAAATTAGCTAGGCGTAGTGGCATGCACCTGTAATCCCAGCTATTCAGGAGGCTGAGGCAGTGAATAACTTGAACCTGGGAGGTGGGGGTTGCAGTGAGCCAAGATCGTGCCACTGCACTCCAGCCTGGGTGACAGAGCAAGACTCTGTCAAAAAAATAAAAGTAAATTTAAAAAAAAGCAAAAAACAAAACAAAAACCTAGAGGCTAAGACAATAAATGTAACAAAACAAAATATTTGGTTGGGAAAGAAACGACTCATCAGCACTCAATGCATCATTTACGTTTTGCACAGCTGACAGCCCTTTCTAAAGAGTTTCCCTTCCAGAGTCCTGGCTGCAGGTGCATTGTGTATGGTACAATGTACCAGCTTGCCTCGGAGGATTTTAGAGTGGGCATCTGATCCAAAGACCCCATTTACAGATTGTTCAATGAGTTATAGAGGGTAAAAGAAAAATAAGAGAATCAAATTGTAGCTCTTTCTTGGGAATTTAAACTGGTATATACAAAAATCGCATGATAATTTTCAAGAGCTGAAATTGAAGGAATGCTAGAGGAATAGTAAAGGAAGAAACTTTTTTTTTTAAAAGATGAAACTGGAAAACAGAAAAATGATTAAGAGTGTAAAAGAAAAGTACACTGAGAACTAAAGGCAGGGGCGAAATGGTAATATCACCAGTAAATTGAGCTCTTTCCCTGTTCTGTATTGGTCACAAAGAAAGAAAACCCAATTGGACCAAAGGGCAAGCAGGTTTTATTTCTGGCCAGAAACGAAGGAGGAAGCGCATGCTCTAAAGACCCCTTCTCCCCAGGCAATAGAAGCATGATGTTTTTAAAGACTGAGTGTCGGGGAGGGAGAGGAATGTTAGCATGTGTAAGGTGGGACTCCAAATGTTCAAGCTTCATTCATAAACATGCATCTTCACACAACCCACGTACATAAAATGGTGGAGAGTCTCTCCCTGGGGTGGAAATTTTGCGCTATAATGACACAGCCATGAACTAAAGGCAACTAGGGATCCTCTGTTCCAGTTTGGGGGTCTGATTTCCCTCTAATACCTGGTCAGGGGTCACAAAGCTCTGGTGCCATACCAGCCCACCTGATTTCTTTAAGTGTGCATATAAATAAGGCACTAAAGAAAGGCAGTAATAAAAAGAACTTTCCCAGCTATTTCATCAGGTGAAAGTGCCCTGGTAAAAGTGAATGAGTAACAGGCTGAAGTGGAGAAGAGATCTTTGATTTGCAGCATTTGACAGCTGATAATTTCTGTGGAGTAAATGCTGCCAGCCTGACCAAATTAAAGCTACCAATGTGAAGTCACTGAATGCTCAGTTCAGAAGGAACGCTACAGCTGCAGCCACCACACCACTGAAAAAGGCATGTCCCAGAATTCCTGCTGCCGAGCTCCGTGGACTTGCTTGGATCTGTTTCCAGTCTCTATGAGGCTTGATTTTACTGTAGTCACTACATTCAGATTGCAGTAAACTTGCCATTAATTATTAGGGATAATCAAAACTTAACCTAAGTGAATTTATGTTAGCAGTAATTTTTTAAACTCAGTTTAAAAAATGGAAGTGCAAGATGCAAAAGAGATGTTTCGGTAGCACAGGCTAAAAATGCTATAGATAGAAGCCTGTGGTGAGTTCTCCATGTTTGTTTAAGCATAACCTGTGAGAACTCCGTTACCAACTTCCTTTGCTTATGTTTTCAGCATTAATGGATACAATGATGACAAAAGAAAAAAGTTGTCTTTGGCTCTACTCCTGCTCCAAAGGCATTGCAGTAACAAAACTCTTCTTGTTTACTCCCTTCCATGAAGAATTGGAAATTGGATCCATTGATTCTATTTAGTGACCCGCTCCATCGCAGCTTCTTGAGTTCATTCTCACTGTAATCCAGTGGTTTTCGGAGTTTTTCTCTGTTGTCCAGGCTGTAATATAGTGGCGCAATCTCAGCTCACTCTTGCCTGAACCTCCTGAGTAGCTGGTATTACAGGTGCGTGCCACCACACCCAGCTAATGTTTGTATTTTTAGTAGAGACGGGATTTCATCATGCTGACCAGGAAGGTCTCCATCTCCTGACTTCACGATCTGCCTGCCTCGGCCTCCCAAAGTGCTAGGATTACAGGCGTGAGCCATGGCACCTGGCCATCCAGTGGTTTGTGGTTTTCAAAGTGTCATACCCAGACCAGGAACGGCAGCAGCATCAGCTGGGAACTTTCTGAACCACAGATTCCCCACTGCAGACCTACTGAATCAAAACTCTGTGGGTGGAGCCCAATATTTTTTTGTTTTAATGAGCCCTCCAAGATATTCAAATGCATGCTAGTTTGAGGACGACTTCTCTAATACTTTGTGGCCTTAAATATCCAACTTTAGCATTACTCTTCCCTAGGATGGTGTGCACAGAATCAAAGAGAAATCTCTTCCCATTTCAGATGACCTGACAGTTAATTCAGAATGTCAGTGCCAGGCACCACTTCAATTTTCTACATAATAGCAGAGACGGGATCATGGCGGATGGGAGGCAGGACTAGATTGCAGCTCCAGACAAGCAGCATCTGGAGGCTTGCACTGTGAATTTTAGCTCCAGATGGACTGCAAGAACAAACCAGCAAACCCGAGAGGACCCACAGACCCTCTGAAGGAAGCAAACTGCTCCTGTAGGACCCAGGAGACACCCCAAATACTGTGAGTGACCAGACTGTGCAGGTCGGAAACGGAGACCCTCCTCTCCCTAACACACACCCTCACTGGAGAAGCTGAAGGTCTGTTTGTGGGAGAAGTGTCCCACTTTATTTGGAGCTGAGTCAATTTAGAGAGTGAGTGAAATACAGAGGTAGACGCAGCAGCAGAAAGGCCCTGGGAGCTCACTAGGTCCCCAAGCAGCCCATTTCTGCCTGGCACCATAGGGATTCATCATGAGCATGGCCAGAAGAGCTGGAGGTAAAACTCCACAGGGAGAAGGAATTCTCTAGCTGAACTTCCTAACAATTTGAATGAGGTGAGAAGCCGCTGGGCCAGAACTTGAGGGAGGGTGTGAATCCAGCATGCAGACGTCACAGGTTGGGGAAGAACTAAAGCCCATTTCTTTGGCAGCTTGGAGGCAGATAGCCTCAGGCAAGTTTTCAAGCCCGTCTTGCCCTCCACCTGGGAACAGACTCGGAGCTGTTGGGGGAGCATGGTGGGAGTGAGACTGGTGGGAATAAGACCGGCACTTGGGTTTGCGTGGGAGCTAGATGAGGTCTGTGACTGCTGGCTTCCCTCACTTGCCTGACAGCCTGCATGACTCAGCAGTTATATACTGCTGCAGCTGCAATCCTCCTAGGTACACAACTCCAGTGACCTGAAAATCTCACCTCCATCTCCCACAGCAGCTGCAGCAAGACCTGCCCAAGGAGAGTATGAGTTCATACATGCCTACCCCATCACCACCTGATGGTCCTTCTCTAGCCATCCTGGTAGCTGAAGACAAAGGGCAGATAATCTTGGGAGTTCTAGGGCCCCACCCACCAGCGGTCCCTCTCCACACTATTACAGCTGATGTTTTTTGGAAAGTGCCACCTCCTGGCAGGGGTCAACTGGCACAAAAATAGAGCATTAAACCACCAAACTAAGGACACCCATGGAGTCTATTGTGTCCCCCTGCCAACCACTGGAACAGGCGCTGATATCCATGGCTGAGAGATCCATAGATGGTTCACATCACAGGGCTCTGTGTAGACAACCCCCAGTACCAGCCTGGAGCCTGGCAGACTCCCTGGGTGGCTAGACCCAGAAGAGAGACAACAATCACTACAGGCACTTCAGCTCACAGGAAGCCACATCCATAGGAAAAAGGGGAGAGTACTACATCAAAGGAACACCCTGTGGGACAAAAGAATCTTAATAACAGCCTTCAGCCCTAGACCTTCCTTCTGACAGAGCCTACCCTAATAAGAAGGAACCAGAAAACCAACCCTGGTAATATGACAAAATAAGGCTCTTCAACACCCCCTCCCAAAATCACACTAGTTCACCAGCAATGGGCCCAAATCAAGAAGAAATCCCTGATTTCCCTGAAAAAGAATTGAAGAGGCTAGTTATTAAGCTAATCAGGGAAGGACAAGAAAAAGGCAAAGCCCACACTGGGCATAGCAGCTCACACCTGTAATCCCAGCACTTTGAGAGGCCAAGGTGGGTGGATCACCTGAGGTCAGGAGTTCGAGACCAGCCTGGCCAACATGGTGAAACTCCATCTCTACTTAAAAATACAAAAATTTGCCAGCCGGGCGTGTTGGTGGGCACCTGTAATCCCAGCTACTTGGGAAGCTGAGGCAGGAGAATTGCTTGAACCCTGGAGGTGGAGATTGCAGTGAGCTATCACACCACTGCACTTCAGCCTGTGTAACAGACCAAGACTCCATCAAGGGAAAGAAAAAAAGAAGAAAGAAAGAAGGAACGAAGGAAGGAAGGAAGGATGGAAGAAGCAAAGGGAGGGAGGGAGGGAAAGAAAGGAAAAAAGGATGAAAGAAAGGACAAAAAGAAAGAAGGAAACAAGGAAGGAAGGAAGGAAGGAAGGAAGGAAGGAAAGAAAAGGCAAAGCCCAGTGTAAGGAAATCCAAAAAATGATACAAGAAGTGAAAGGAGAAATAATCAATGAAATTGATATTTAAAGAAAAAACAATAAAAAATTCAGGAAACTTTGGGCACACTTTTACAAATGTGAAATGCTCTGGAAATTGAACATGTAGAAGAAAGAAATTCAGAGCTCAAATACAAGTCTTTGAATTAACTTAATCCAACACAGACAAAGAAAAAAGAATAAGAAAATATGAACAAAGCCTCCAAGAAGTCTGGGATTATGTTAAATGACGAAACCTGAGAATAATCAGTGTTCCTGAGGAAGAAGAGAATCCTAAAAGCTTAGAAAACATATTTGGGGGAGTAATCAAGGAACACTTCCCCAGCCTAGCTAGAGACCTAGACATCCAAATACAAGAAGCACAAAGGACACCTGGTAAATTCATCACAAAAAGATCTTCACCTAGGCACATCGTCATAGGTTATCCAAAGTTAAGATGAAGGAAAGAATCGTAAGAGCTGTGAAACAGAAGCTCCAAGTAATCTATAAAGAAAAACCTATCAGATTAACAGTAGATTTCTCAGCAGAAACCCTAAAAAGCTAGAAGGGATTGGGCCCCCTACCTTCAGCTTCCTCAAACAAAACAATTATCAGCCAAGAATTTTATATCCAATGAAACTAAGCATCATATATGAAGGAAAGATACAGTCATTTTCAGACAAACAAATGCTGAGAGAATTTGCCATTACCAAGCCACTAATGGAAGAACTGCTAAAAGAAGCTCTAAATCTTCAAGCAAATGCTAGATACACATCAAAACAGAACCTCTTTAAACCATAAATCACACAGGACCTATAAAAAATACAAGCTAAAAAGCAAAAGCAAAAACAAAAAAACCCAAAGTACACAGACAACAAAGAGCATGATGAATGCAACGGTACCTCACATTTCAATACTAACATTGAATGTAAATGGTCTAAATGCTCCACTTAAAACATACAGAACTGCAGAATGGATAAGAATTTGCCAATCAACTATCTGCTGCCTTAAGGAGACTCCCCTAATACATAAAGACTCACATAAACTAAAAGGGATGGTAAAAGGCATTTCATGCAAATGGACACCGAAAGTGAGCAGAGGTAGCTATTCTTATATCAGACAAAACAAACTTTAAAGAAAAAGCAGTTCAAAGAGACAGAGGGACATTACATAACAGTAAAAGGCCTTGTCCAACAGGAATATACCATAATCTTAAACATATATGCACTTAACACTGGAGGTCCCAAATTTATAAAATAATTACTAATAGACATAATAAATGAGATAGCAACACAGTTATAGTGGGGGACTTCAATACTCCACTCACAGCCTTAGGCAGGTCATCAAGATAGAAAGTCAACAAATAAACCATGGATTTATTAAACTATACCTTGGAACAAATGGACTTAATAAATATATACAGAACATTTCATTCAACAACCACAGAATATACATTCTATTCAACAGTGTGTGGGACTGTCTCCAAGAGAGATCATATTATGAGCCTAAATAAATTTAGGAAAATTGATAGACCGTATAAGAAGCCTCAATAAATTTTTAAAATTTTAAATCATATCAAGCAGTCTCTCGGACCACAGCAGAATAAAACTGGAAATCAACTTCAAAAGGAACCTTCAAAACCATGCAAATACATGGAAATCAAATAACCTGCTCACAAATGAGCATTGGGTAAAAAATGAAATCAAGATGGAAATTAAAAAATTCTTTGAACTGAATGACAACACAACCTATCAAAACCTCTGGGATACAGCAAAGGCAGTACTAAGATGCTAAGAGGAAAGTTCATAGTCCTAAACGTCTATGGAAAAGCAAAAACAGACAATTCTGAGTTCACACCTCAAGGATCTAGAGAAACAAAAACGAACCAAACCCAAGCCCAGCAGAAGAAAGGAAATAACCAAGATCAGAGCAGAACTAAATGAAATTGAAACAAAAAATATGTATACAAAAGATAAATGAAACAAAAATCTAGTTCTTTGCAAAGATAAACAAAATTTATAGACCATTAGCAAGATTAACCAAGAAAAGAAGAGAGAAAATCCAAATAATCTCACTAAGAAACAAAACAGGAGATATTACAACTGACACCACTGAAATACAAAAGATCATTCAAGGCTGCTATGAACACCATTACACACATCAACTAGAAAACCTAGAAGAGATGGTTAAATTCCTGGAAAAATACAACCCTCCTAGCTAAATCAGAAAGAATTAGATACTCTGAACAGACCAGTAACAAGCAGCAAGATCGAAATGGTAATTTAAAAATTCCCAACAAACAACAAAAAAAGTCCAGGACCAGATGGATTCACAGCAGAATTCTATCAGACATTCAAAGAATAATTGGTACCAATCCTCTGACACTATTCCACAGACAGAGAAAGAAGGAACCCTCCCTAACTCATTCTATGAAGCCAGCAACACCCTAATCCAAAACCAGGAAAGGACACAACCAAAAAACAAAACTATAGACCGTTATCCTTAATGAACATAGATGCTAAAATCCTTAACAAAATACTAGCTAACTGAGTCCAACAATGTATCAAAAAGATAATCCACCATGATGATTAAGTTGGTTTCATACCAGGGATGCAGGGATGGTTTGACATACACAAGTCAATGAATGTGATACATCACATAAACAGAATTAAAGAGAAAATTCACATGATAATCTCAATAGATACAGAAAAAGCATTTGACAAAATCCAGCATTCCTTTATGATTAAAACTCTCAGCAAAATAGGCATACAAGAGACATACCTTAATGTAATGAAAGCCATCTATAACAAACTCACAGCCAACATAATACTGAATGGGGAAAAGTTGAAAACATTCCCTCTGAGAACTGGAATAAGACAAGGATGCCCACTGTCACCACTCCTCTTCAACATAGTACTGGAAGTCCCAGCCAGAGCAATGAGACAAGAGAAAGAAATAAAGGGCATCCAAATCAGTAAAGAGAAAGTCAAACTGTCACTGTTTGCTGACAATATGATCACTTACCTTGAAAACCCTAAGAACTCCTCTAGAAAGCTCCTAGAACTGACAAAATAATTCAGCAGTTTCCAGATACAAGATTAATGTACACAAATCAGTAGCTCTTCTACACAGCAACAGTGACCAAGCAGAGAATCAAATCAAGAACTCAACCCCTTTCACAATGGCTGCACAAGAAAAATAAATAAAATAAAATACTTAGGAATATACCTAACCAAGGAATAGAAAGACCTCTACAAGGAAAACTACAAAGCACTGCTGAAAAAAATAATAGATGACACAAACAAATGGAAACACATTCCATGCTCATGGATGGGTAGAATCAACATTGTAAAAATAACCATACTGCCCAAGGCAATCTACAAATTCAATGCAAACCCCATCAAAATACCACCATCATTCCTCACAGAATTAGAAAAAACAATTCTAAAATTCATATGGAACCCAAAAAAGAGCCTACATAGCCAAAGCAAGACTAAGCAAACAGAGGAAATCTGGAGGCATCACACTACCAGATTTCAAACAATACTATAAGACCATAATCACCAAAACAGCATGGTACTGGTATAAAAATAGGCACATAGACCAATGGAACAAAATAGAGAACCCAAAAATAAACACAAATACTTACAGCCAAATGACCTTCAGCAAAGCAAACAAAAACATAAAGTAAGGAAAGGGCACCCTTTTCAACAAATGGTGCTAGGCTATTTGGCTATTCATATGTAGGAGAATGAAACTGGATCCTCATCTCTCACCTTATACAAAAATCAACTCAAGATGGATTAAAAACTTTAACCTAAGACCTGAAACTACAAAGATTCTGGAAGATAACCTTGGAAAAACCCTTCTACACATTGGCATAGGCAAGGATTTCGGGACCAAGAACCCAAAAGCAAATGCAATAAAAACAAAGATAAACAGCTGGGACCTAATTAAACTAAAGAGCTTGCTTTTGCATGGCAAAAGGAACAGTCAGCAGAGTAAACAGATAACTCACAGAGTAGGAAAAAATCTTCACCATCTATACATTCGACAAAAGACTAATATACAGAATCTGCAATGAACTTAAAAAAATCAATAAGAAAAAAACAATCCCATCAAAAATTGGGCTAAGTACATGAATAGACAATTCTCAAAAGAAGATATACAAATGGCCAATAAACATATGAAAAAATGCTTAATATCACTAATGATCAGGGAAATGCAAATCAAAACCACAATGTAACATCACATTACTCCTGCAAGAATGGCCATAATCTAAAAAACAGTAGATGTTGATGTGGATGTGGTGAACAGGGAACACTTCTACACTACTGCTGGGAATGTAAACTAGTGCAGCCACTGTGGAAAACATGTGGAGATTCCTTTAAGAACTAAAAGGAGAACTACCATTTGATCCAGCAATCCCACTACTGGGTATCTACCTAGGGAAAAAGAAGTCATCATTCAAAAAAGATACTTGCACCCACATGCTTATAGCAGCACAATTCACAATTGCAAAATTGTGAAACCAACCCAAATGCCCATCAATCAATGAGTGGATAAAGAAACTGTGGGTGTGTGTGTGTGTGTGTGTGTATACATACATACATACATGTATATGTGTATATATATATTTGAAAATATATATATATTTCCAGCGACCTGGATGAGATTGGAGACTATTATTCTAAGTGAAGTAACTCAGGAATGGAAAATCAAACATCCTATGTTGTCACTGATGTGGGAGCTAAGCTATGAGGACGCAAAGGCAGAATGATACAATGGACTTTGGATACTTAGGGGGAAGAGTGAGGGGAGGTGAGGAATAAAAGACTATAAATACGGTGCAATGTATACTGCTTGGGTGATGAGTGCACCAGTATCTCACAAATCACCACTAAATAACTTACTCATATAACCAAATACCACCTGTACCCCAATCACTTATGGAAAAATAAATAAAATAAAATAAATAACTTTTAAAAATTCTACATAATAACTACTACTATTAGCAGTCGTAATTCAAATTCCACTGGTGTTTGCCCTGTTTATATCTGCTTATTACACAACCCTATCTTCTCTTAAAGTCTCTTTCCTGTCTGGTGGTCTTGGAGGACATCTCATGGTAGGTTCTGAGGGGAACCCTAACACCTTCTGGCTCTGATTCTCCTTGTTTATGTCCTCTGCCCCAAAGGCTACTTGGGAGCTTCGCCAGAGCCTAGAACTTCAACATAGCAGGGCCTAGAGGCAGCAGGCTTGCTGGGGAAGGAGCTAGAGGATTTTTTTAAGTTACAGTTTAGAAACAAGTATACTGTTTTTATGTTGTTTATATGTCACAGATTAAGAAAAAAAAAAAAAAGGCAAAATTTTCAGAGATGCTTTCCTGAACTTTTACATTACATTCAAAAAACATCAAAACATCAATTTTCTTCATCGTTTTGCAGGTGACTGGAGAAGTAATAGGGTTATGGAAAAGGGGACCTTAGAGCTCACTTCTCTGTCCCCAGTCAACACTTAGTAGACAGAAAATCTAAGAGATTAGCGAGAGGTCACATGAATTGGGGTGAACTATGTAAGGGGGGGGGTTATAAAACCTAATCAGTGAAGAAATGCCAAAAGCAATAATTGTAATTGACAAGTCCAGTGACATCCTTGAAGGAGGAAAAGCAGAGGGACATGACCAACGTCCCCCAGGAGATAAAGTTTGTTGAGAGTAAAGCTAATGTCCTTGGCCACCACAGGAACAATGAATACAGCAATATGTAATTTTCACAGAAGACACAGAAAACAATTGATGGGACCATCCAACTCCTTGTTGAATATTTTCTCCCTGTTCAGAAGAATTGTGTCAGTTTCTTCAAATGTCAACCATCCTCAGGAACAGCAGAGGACAAGACATTGTGGTGAAAAATTGTTAGTTCTTTAATACAATATCAGGGGCAAAATCTAATCTTCACCCTCTTAAGGTGCTGGCTGGGCCCAAGAATTTAATTGACATAAGAGAGATTAACAGGAGAAAATCAGACAAATTTATTCAATACATGTCTTATGTGGCACCAGAGCCTTCATAAGGAAATGAAAACCCAATGAAGCAATTAGAGTCAGTTACTTTGAAATACCCTAGCTTGGCTGTGATGAATACATTTTAAACAATCCTGCCAACTCCATTTTGCCCACCCTGAGCTATGTTGCCCACCCTGAGCTATGTATGGCATTCTGTTCTGAGAGTTTGTGGTCTGAGACACCTGATATCTTTGTAACCAATTTTCTGAGAAACAGGGTCCACTGGCCCTGTACCTCCTACACTTGCAACCATGTAACTGCTTACCCCACATCTTGAGTAAAAAACAACTTTAAATAGAATTCTTTTGTTAGGCACCCCACCTTCCCCTAACCTGCTCCTTCTGCTTCTGTAATAATCTGCTTACCGCCCCCCTGACCCTAAACTGGTATAAAAATGTTGACCGCCCTTTGTTGTGGGCCAGAGGTTTAAGCTCCAGCTGACTCTAGGTCGCTGGTCATTAAAGGCAGACTCTCAACAAACTCAGAGCGCGGCACTTCTGTTTTAAACTTTCTCGGGTATAACAACTTAAACACCGAGTTGGATAAAGAACAGGGAATTGTAAAGAAGTGACTAAATTATATGGGTAGGCTTAATGCTCTGGCATTATTGACAATTTTGAATTAAAGGCGCTTAAAAAACAGGAGGTGCTGAAAATCATTCTCTGACCTCTTTTGTACTTCTTAAAAGCGGAAGATGAAATTCCTATGTGAAAGACACTATCCCTGTACCAAAAGGAATAACATTCTCATTTTCAAGGATGAAAAAATGAGACTGAAAGAATTCTGTAAAAACCTTGTTAAAGTAACCCCTCTCTTTTAAGCCTCCGCACATAATTTAGTCGCTTCTTCACAATTCACTGCTCTTTTTCCAACTCGGTGTTTAAGTTGTTATACCTGAGCAAGTTTAAAACAGAAGCACCATGCTCTGAGTTCGTGCTATCTTGTAGTAATTCCTCTAACATGGGTAAATACAACCAAGGCAAGCATATTCTACTTTGGGTGAAGTAATACTGAAGGTGCAGCTTACAAACATCACGAAAAATGAGAACAATTACTGCATTTGGCAGAGGTATCAAAGGAGTTAAACCTGTATTACTTCAACCACAGTAGAATATGCTTGCCTTGGTTGTATTTACCCACGTTAGAGGAACTACCACAAGGTAGCACAATAATTTATTTTAAATTTAATTCTAATCAAAACCATTTACACAGAAAACTGGTATAACAATTCCTAAATTTCAAAAACTTTTTTTAAAATGAAATGTAACAGATGTTTAATATCATTCAGTACAATATGGCATTTATATGAATAAAAAAAAAATATGTTATTCAAAACAACTTAAGGGGACAAAATGTAATTAACACAGTTGAAATTTAGCCAGATGAGTAGAGTTTGTCCTAGTGAACCTTATAGCAGTATCTCCTTTGTGCCGACATCAAGGACTTTTAAAAAATTAAATCTCATAAAGGGAATTCAACAGTGAAACTTCTACTCAGTGAATATCGAAGAGAACTAATTTCAACTTGCATTAGCTTGCAATATAACATAAATCAAGACTTGTCCAGCATCCAGCATCTTGTTGAGAGGGCAGACCCCCTCACTTCCTTCTGTTTCCGAATCTCCACCTTCTCCCTCCCCTCCCCTCCAGATGGGAAGGAGGGTGAAAGAAAAAAAATAAATAAAATACCAAAGAGCTGGGAAGATGACTCCCTTTTCAGTTCCCAGCATCTCTGGTATGTTAGCCTTGAAAAAGCTACAATGTTATCCCTATCTGGAGCCCAGCACTGGGTCACACACTCAAGTCTGCACCACACAGGCTCCCTCCTGGAAACACCTCTGCCAACAGTTTGCTGCCAAGGTGTTGTCTCTGTAAGCCCCCTCCCCTGCCAGTCCCCACTCACAGGGCATCTGAATTAGCAAATCAATGAAGCCAAAAGATTGTAAGGTCAGACGTCCAGCAAATGGACAATGACATAGTTTTGCCTCAGTTTCCCCTTTAGCATTGTAAGCCTAGAAAAGGGAAGAGAAGCTCCTGCACGGGGAGCTTGGTGAATGAGGCTGTTGCCCCCCTAGCTCCTGGCTGAATAAAAAGCCACTTCCTTCCTCAGATCGGTGTTGGAGAGGTTTGTTTCTTGCCACTCCAGCTTCACTGTGTCTTCTTGGTGAAGCAGCTAGAGTCTGGATTTCTAATAAAGCTTCTCAACTCAAAACTGTACTTTGCATTTTGAGGATAGTGTCAAACTGTGCTCCCTTCATTCCTTTGCTCTCGAGAGGAAACCTATCATATACACGAGGGAATTGATGGAAGCCTTCTTTTACTGACTTATGACCGTTTCCGGAGCAATGGTCAGCAGGAGATCATGGACTGGCAACGTCTCGGAAATAAGAAAATACAGCCCTCTTCATTTTTGCCAATGCTTACATTTAAATATGCTATAGTCTTTGCCATGATATGTACATATTTTAAAACTTCAAATTCTAGGCATAATGAAAAGGTATTAGTAAAAAAAAAAATGCAATCACAATATTTACTTTTAAAATTGCAATGAGCTCCATTTTCGTGCTTTGGAAGATTTTGTCCTTGAGTAAATACATTGTACATTCACAACAGAAACCATAAAATACAAACACTCTTAGAATAAAGTTATATTTTCCAGCCAATTACAAAAACTAAGTATCTTTTCTTAAATTGTAGTTAATGCCATGTACCTCAGGGTAGGGGATTTTTTTTTTCAACACCAGAAGAGGAAGAAAGTAAGTTGATACACAGTTCAGTGGCTGTCTTTCCTGTCTAAAAGCTCAGAGAAACAAAGGTAACATTGTCATTGTTTTATGATTTTAACTCTGCTGGGAAGCTTCTCTAGTAAGTTTCAACTGCAGGGGATGCATTTGATGAAAATCTTAAAAGCAATTGAGTGGTATAAACTGTTGACTTTTATCCTTCCCTATCATGAGTTGCTTATTCTTTGAAAGATCTTTATCTGGGAAGCTTTCTACTGCCATTGTCATGTGAAGCCTCCTGTATCTGGAGATAAAACAAAATTAACTTTTCAAGGACATGGTGGTCTGGCAAAAGAAAAAGTTACTTAGGAACTAAACATAAGTTCAAAAACATCTAATCAGTACCCCACTGAATTAAAGTTTTGTGAGTAACCTGTTTCCTCCTTTGCATTTATAGAGACTGTACATGAAGCTGTACAAAAAAACAAATCCTGAATAATAGATCATCTGCATCATTTCTTTCTTGGATTAGTATTACATATGTTTTCGTATTCATTATGCAGTTTAATGAGTTTTGAAGCCAGTTATGGCTACCACAAAGTTTCTAAAAATTTCTTAATTTTAAGTATTTTATGCTGTGCAAATAATAGTATAACTACCGTTTTCATCCTAATGAGCTTAAATTTACTCTAGAAAGGAAGGATTTTCTCTTTTCAGAAACTTCTAAGACTGGCATTATTACTCAGCACCCACATGTAGAGTAAAATCAACTGAAATTAATCTCTTCAATCTACAGTTTGAAGTCATTAGTGGCAGGTAATAATAATTGAATGCTGGCTACTTTGTACAGTGGTGATAATAACAGAGACTGAGGAAATACGGGTTTTTCTACTGCTAAAGGCAGATGCAGCTACATAATAATGAAAAATTTCAGTTTAAAATGTAGAGGAAAAAGTAAGCCAAGACTTTTGTGCTATATTTTAGATTTATTTCACCTGTATTTCTAAAATGTCTAGCCTGTAAAATACATTCTAATTATATTCATCTAGTACTTTGGTTCCATTTTCATTTCATTCTGTCCTTAAAAGTTGACTAGTACATTTTTTTTAAATTGTATTAACCCTTCAACCTACTAATACTATGCCCTAATGGACTGTTTGTGGAATTGTAGCCATTCTTTATCCCTTGAATAGTCTGTTCGTTAGCCTAGATGGAAGTTAAAACTATTCATTCCAGAGCCTTAATTTGGTACTATTCTATTCTATTCTATTCTATTTATTATATTATATTTGATTGATATGAGCACTTCATGGGAGGCCATGTCTGAGATGAGTTCCCATATGCTGCTTCTCCTTTCACAAGCATTTTTGAATGAGAAGGTGAATCTTTCAGAGAGCCACAATAAATCTGATTATGAATATCAGGAGATTATGAATGTCAGTAACCGAAAAAGAATCAAGGAAGTCTAGGCTTCAGTATAAAACCAATGTGTTGAACAGATACAGATTTTACAGAATTTAGACCACACGTTTATTTTTATTAAGAGATTAAAGAGCCCTAGTTGTTTGTTTTGCTGAGTTTATAATAGGATAATGCTAGAAAACAGGCTTCTGTGTGCCGGTTCAGTACATCTTTCATTCTGCTAGCAATGTTTCCAAACAGAAATGTATCTTCAGTATGTAATAATTTACATAAATTCTTTACAAAAAAGAATGAGGGTAGAGATTAGTTGATTTTTTTCATTCAAATCAATTTTTCATTATCCAGTTAGCTAACTGGTTTTCACATTATGACAGCCACTGATTCCAATTGTTAAAAAAAAAAAAGTTCAAGTAAACTCAACTTCCATATGAATTAAAACATTCAAATTCATTATTTTTGTTTTTCCTCCTTCTTTCCCTTTCCCTTCTTCCTTTTTCTCCATTTGCCCTCTTTTTATTAAGATTATAAATGTTTTCCACATTAGCAGATTTCTAGATCAATACCAGGTGAGATGATATGAATCACTGGGATACAGACACTGTAGTCCTCTCTTATCTGCAATTTCACTTTCTACTGTTCAGTTACCCACGGTCACCTCGGTCTAAAAGCATTAAGTGGAAAATTTCAGAAATAAGCAATTCATAAATGTAAAACCAGGTGCCATTCTGAGTAGAGGGATGAACTCTGATGCCATCCTGGTGCGTTGTTCCTGGGATGTGAATCCTCCTTTTGTCCAGTTATCCACCCATTAGTCACTTAGCAGCTGCATCAGATGGGGAAAAAATGGTATAAAATAGAGTTTGGTGCTATCCACGTTTTCAGGCAATCACTGGGGGTCTTGGAATGTATCTCCCACAGACAAAGGAAAACTACTGTAGAGACTTTGGTGGACATGATTTTGTAAACATATATTCTCCTTTGTCTTTGTACTCACTTTTTCACCTAAGATATTTATATCTCTGTGTATAAGGGAACTCAAAAGCCAGCGCATGATCAGGAATGTGAACATTACAAACATTATGATCCTGCTCTTTTGTTTCTTACACTATATATAGTTTCAAATTTAGGAAATATTCTGTAACATACCCTATCTCCCTTTACCCTCATTAAAACATAAAAGATATATTTACCACTGCCCTCTTTCTCATCTCCCAGAATTAATTGATCGTAAAGCCATTCCAGTTTTTCTCATGAATAATTTTCAAATTTATTCCCTTTTTTCCATCTGTCCCTACTATTCCTACCGTTTCTATCTCTCACCTGAATGATGGCAATATACTTTTAATTGGCCTTTTTGCCCTAAAGCACCATCTCTTTACTACTGTCAAGATGAATTATCTATATCAAAAATCTGCTGAAAAGCCTTCAATGGCACTTGGGAATGTGTCCAAGTTCTTTATTCTCTTATACATAGTTCTCTGGGATTCTACCTTTCCAGTATCCCTTCCCTTCATCCACCATCATGAGTTCACTTCAGAAATTCTGAACCGCATATCCATCACTGAACATTGCTTGTGAATTGTCTCCTGCTGAACATTACCTGGTTAACTTCAAAACATTCTCACAGCTCAGTTCTGACATCACTTTCTCCAAGAAGCCTTTACTGACTTCCCATTTTGGAGCTAGGTACCCTATCCTCTGACCTTTTAGAAAACGCTAACCATTACTCTAATAACATCAAACCACTGTATTTGAATAATCTATTTATATAGCTATTTCTCTTAGAAATTTCCAAGCTTCTTTCATAGAATGAAGGGCCCTCCTTAAATATGGTACAGATAGTTACCTATTCAAAATGGGTTTAATTCTTCAGTCAATTAATTAATTAATAAGATATTCCCCCCCAAAAAAAACTACAATGGAGATTTTTGGGAAGAGAGATCATATTCAGACAGGAAAATAGTAAGAAAGAATTAACAATGGCAGCAGCACTTGATATGAACATCGGGAAATGTGTGAAATCCAATAAGCAGTGTTCCCTGAAAAGACATGTCAGAAAAAGATGTCATAACACAGAAGTGAGAGACTTGTCAAAAAACACGATGTAGTCTAGCTTAGCAAAAATGAAACATGGTTGGTGTAAAATAACAGTGAAGAGTAAGTTGATAATAAGAGATGGAAGGGCTTTTATTGGTACACGAAAGATACTGACCCACATTTAATAAAAATAATAAGAGCTATCACTTATTGAACATTTTATTTTGTGCTTTACACTATTCTAACCACTTCAGTTGTTCTTAATTAATCCATGACATACATACTATAATCTGTTTTACAGACAAGGAAACTAAGGCATTTAAAGCTTAAGACATTTAACAGAGATCTCACAACTAGTGGGTATAAAACCAAGACTCAAAACAGGCAATCTGGGAAACTCACCCACTTACAAATTATGAGGATTGTATATTAGAGAAAGAGAAATAACATAGAATGGGTTTGCTTTTGGCCACCCTAAGCTTTTGCTGCAAGTTCTGAGTATATATTTACTTGGTTGGCTGAAACCTAGATTCAATCATGGCCCAGGATAAATATCTGAGTATATATTTATATGCTGGGTTGAAATTGGGATTCAATCATAGCCTTGAGATGCTAGCTTTTTTGCAACGTAAAAAGAATACAAATAATAAGGAGAATATATCATGTAGCTAGATTTTCATGTGTAATCCACCAACTCACCTTCAACCCAGAAGTTGGTTAGCTACCAGTGGAAACTTTTACCATAATTGGCAGCAGCACCCAAGTATTAAAGGGTGTAGTTTGACACTACAGAATTTGTTGGTGGTAACTAATTAATAGTACATTCTCTAATGATCTAAATTATTACATATCTAAAAATATTTTGGCATAGCAAATATAAGTTGAATAACTTGACCCTTGTAAAGTGTCACATTGAGTGTTGAGCCATGTCATGGCTCTTCACTCAATTATAAGACCTGAATAAGTTAATGTACCCACAGTTCCTGAAAGAATGGAAAATCAGATATCTTTGAGAAAGAATCCCGTGAAACCACTGAAGACTATTCTGCAATTCTTTCTCCTGGCCTTTGCCAGGAGCTTGTGACTATCTACTAGTTTAGTTGAGTATTGGGAGAGAGAAATACGTGGACTTTTGAGAGACTCTCAGAGCCTGGTTCTGCTAATCACTGGAGATCTAGAATGCTACTGTGGAACCCCACTCAGAGTGGGGGCCTGTGTCTGTCTCGTGGTAAACACATTCTCCCGTTGTTCAGTATCTGAATGTAAATTTAAATGGGTATACTCAACAACTAGCAAAATCCAACATCGACTCTGAATCACAGAGTGAGGAGTAGATGGAACCATAGGCCAATTGGGAGCCTGCGGAACTCCCCTTCCCGGAGAAGAGTAAGCCCGAAGCGGCACTATATCTCTGGTGGGAATCTGTAGATTAGTGCCACCATTAATTACTTGAAAGATGCAGTGACTTTCATCCTTTATGTGTCCTCTTTTAATTTACCTTTGGGTCTATACAGAAAATCAGTAAGACTTATAGAAGAAGAGTAGATTAAGAAGAGTTTAATCAATAGTTACTCAAATTCAAGCAGCTGAACCAAATATGGTCTCATAACAAACTAAGCCCTTCAGCTTAGTATGCAGCTGGAATTTTTTCCCCTCCATCATACTATATAGAGAATACCAGAAACAGTTTGCTTTCACTGGGCATGGATAGTAGTATATTTTCACTATCCTGTCTTGTGGTGTGTCAGTTTTGTGTAGTATGTCAGCTGTGTGTGGTAATGCTACCTGTGTGTCATACTTTAGCCTATAGGAATGAAAATGATTTCACCATTCCACAGTAAGTCAAGTTGTACTGTTATACTGATAATTTTATAAAGATAGAATGTTATGAACACCAATTAAAACCAATTAACCTAATAGTCTAGCTAAGACACAGTACACAAAAGGGTCCAAGATAGGCCCATTAAAATATAGTGCTCAGTGAACTAAAGAACATTATAATATCTTTGCCATCGTGAAAGGCAACTTTCTGTGCCTTGCATTGCCCACAACTAAGAAAGATAAAATGCACTCCACGGTCCTCTCTCAATTTGGTAGGCAACATACAATTTTTGGCATCTTTTTCTAAACTTGCAAGGCATCCAAAAGGTTGCTGGTTTTGAATGGAACCCAGATAAAAATAAGGTTTTACAGCTGCTAAAGCTGTAGCAAAAGCATCCCTGCCTCTTAGTTCTTATGACTTCATGGACCCATTAGTACTAGAAATGAATGCACTGATCAGGGTGCTTGGTGGAGTCAATGGCAGGCTCCTGGAAGAAAATCATAGCAAACACTCATTGAATGCCCCCTGAGGAAAAAACCTCATTGGAAATAATTTTTATCTTCTTTTGCAATAATTGCAACTTTATTACTAGGATTTGTTAGACTGAACACCCAATCATAAGATACCAAATGGCCATGCAACCTGACCTGTCCAGCATGAATTAGGTGTTACTGAACCCACAAAATCATCACATGTTGTCAGCAATACTCCATCATGAAATCAATGTAAAGACATGGGTGAGTTGCATAAGGAGACAACTCAAATTCTCACCATCTCTACTCTTTTTCTTTTTTTCTTGAGACAGAGTCTTGCTCTGTCGCCAGGTTGGAGTACAGTGGCGCCATCTCAGCTCACTGCAACCTCCACCTTCCAGGTTAAAGTGATTCCACTGCCTCAGCCTCCCGAGTAGCTGGGACTACAGACATGTACCACCACACCCAGCTAATTTTTTGTATTTTAGTAGAGACAGAGTTTCACCACATTGGTCAGGATAGTCTCAATCTCTTGACCTCATAATCCACCCACCTCAGCCTCCCAAAGTGCTGAGATCACAAACTTGAACCACTATGCCTGGTCACCGTCTCTATTCTTACTGTCCTGCCTCCTCTCCCTCATATAATCTCATGAGAATGACTTTATTACCACTAGACTGAGGAAGAAAACATTTGGACTTGGTTTTCATAAATGTGATACGTTATAACCATGCAGAGGTAGACCAATGTAGCATTTCATGACTATCAGGGTGTCCCTGATGGACAGTAGGAAAGATGAATCCTCCCAGCGAGCACCAATCCCACCATGGTTGGGACACTGTCTTTCAGGATGTGGTATATGCTTCAAACCAGCATCTAGTGCATGATGTCAAGTCTCTCAAAACCAAAAATACATGAGCCTGGGAGCAAGGAGTGAAAGTGGTACCTTGCTATTATACCTGCTGTCTTATTCATATTTTTGTTTTCCATCCCTGGAGCTTTGGTCTCCGATTTTTTAGAGGTTTCAATACAAATAATGTCCTCAAGACTAATTCTCCCTTTCTACATCTGAATTGTAGAGCACCCTAAGTATGTAGCACATGGCTGCCCAGTTAGAGACTACATGTTACAATTTTTCATTGTGTCTATTAGGTAGTCATGTGGTTAAGTTCTGACTAACCGGGTGTGAGCAGAGGGATACATGCAACTTTCATGTCAAATCCCTAATAATGGAAAATGCCTGAACTCTACTTTCTTTCCATATTCATTTGTAGAAATACATACAAAGGCTACAGATGTAATCAAGTGAGCCAGTTCTGACCATGCCTACAAAACCCTAGCGCACTACAGAGCAACAAGACAGAACAAGAATGAAGCCCCTAGATAATCTTATAAAGCAGAGATACTTTTATGCCCTAAACCATCTGCCAATACTGGACTCATGGGAGGGGACAATAAGATCTTGTTTGAGCTACCGTATTTTGTGGTTTCTTCGTGGTAGCAGGTTACCTTGTTCTGTAACTAAAACAGTACCCAAGAGAGTAATGTTCTCAGCCAAAAAAAAATCAAAATTATCCCACTGCACTAGCAGATGGCATTGTCACCTGGTCATTTGGGAGTCCACATGTTTACGAATCGACAAAGGAAAATGGGATGTTACTATTTTAGTGGGTGATTAATACATCTTAAGGGGAAATAGTCATTGCTATATTGTGAAAACAGAAAGAATATTCTGGAAAATGCAATGCTCTGGGCAAGGTTACTTCCCAATCCTGCTACCTAGGAGGAATAAACCCTGATTTGCTATGTGTCATCTGAGGGAAAGGGAAATTTAGAATGGGTGGTGGTGTGTTATTAATTTTATATGTCAACTTGACTGGGACATGGGGTGCCTAGTTACTTGGTCAAACATTATTCTGAGTGTGTCTGTGAGGGTGTTTTTAGATAAGATTAATATTTAAATTGTTAAACTGAGTAAAGCAGATTACTTTCTATAATGTGGATGGCCCTTATATAATCAGCTGAAAACCTTAACAGGACAAACTTTGACCCTCCCTTGAGTAAGAGGGAATTAATTCTGTCAGACTATTCGATCTGGGAAGTTGGTTTTTCCAACCTTTGGGCTCAGACCGAAATGGCTCATTTTGGGTCTCAAGTCTGCTAGCTTTTGGGCTGGAACTTAGAACACTGGCTCTTTTGGTTCTCAGGCCTTTTGACTTGGACTGGTACTACACCATCAGCTCTTTTGGGTCTCTAGCTTGCCAGCTGAAGATCTTCAGACTTCTCCACCTCCATAATAGCGTAAACCAATTCTTTATATTAAGTCTCCCTCACCATTCCCTCTCTCTCTCTCTCTGTCTGTCTCACTCTCTCTCTCTCTTTTTCTTCCTTTAGCGAGAGATAAGAGAACTATAAAATTCTATATCAAGAAAGCCAGGGTGATTGATTTCTGCAGAAAGGGTTAGGGGCATCAGTGTTAGTTATCAACAACTTATCAAGGTCGATGAAAGTTGAAATGGGATCATCGTTTGTGTTATTACACAATCACATGTGACAGCTGCTGTTCACTTGCTAAGGAAGTTAAGGAGAAAGACAGATTATTTAGGGTTGAAGAATGCAAGGATAAAAAAGCATAGAGGATAGAATCAGTTTCTCTTAAAGAGTTTGTTGGCTAGAAAGTCGCATGATAGGTCAGTTCCTCAAGGGAATGGCATGGCTAAAGGAAAATTTCTGTTTTATTTTCTATTTATAAATAAGAGACCTGGGCCTGTGAACAGGCAGAGAAAAAGAAGTTAGTGGGGAGGAAGACAAAGAAGATGCAATAGAAAGGGAGCATAATTAATAAAGAAGGGTTCAGAAATAATAGAGAAGTAGGATGAGAAGCTGAGCTGCTGATTTTCTAATCAGAAAATAGAAATAATTATTTTTTTCCAACAAAATTCACTTACTGTATAGATTTTTTAATTAATGTAAACAATATATCTCTTAATAGTAAGTTTCTGTACTTTCTCTGCTCATCAAAAGGCATACTGAAACATACTTTTGTTGTTTTTGTTGTTACAATGATGCTAGAAAATTGTGTCTTACTATTCACATTTCTGGGGAACAAGAGTTCATTGCCAGTCTAATTAAAATTCAGAACAACTCTGTATGTTTTTGAAACAGCATTGAAGAACATTTCATCTGGAATGCACCTTGCAAGAGAATGTTGAATTCTTTACTCTTCATTTAAAGTTTTAAAAGAGGTCAGGTACAATATAAGCAGAGGAATACTAATTGAAAAAGCAACTATAAAAAAATTTTTATCTTCCAAATATACTTCAAAAATAGTTCACATAAATTGCATAGTTCAAAGATACTTTTTCAAAGTCTACACAAATTAATTAGTAACAAAAATATTAGTTATATGTATTTGATTGAACTGAATTTGTAAACAGAATACATCTCACTGCTTCAATGAAATCATAGCATCGCTTGTCTTAGAACACTATTTTTCTCTTTTTATCTTGGATTATGCAGGTTGATTATCCATATTAAATTCAACAGACACTTTTCTTTCTTTTATTTTTTTGAGACAGAGTCTTGCTCTGTCAACAGGCTGGCGTGCAGTGGCGCAATCTCAGCTCACTGCAGCCTCTGCCTCCCGGGTTGAAGTGATTCCCCTACCTCAGCCTCCTGAGTAGCTGGGATTACACATGCATGCCACCATGTCCTGCTAATTTTTTCTATTTTAGTAGAGATGAGATTTCACCATGCTGGCCAGGATGCTCTCGATCTCCTGACCTGTGATCCACGTCCCTCCGCCTCCCAAAGTGCTAGAATAGGCATAAGCCACTGCGCCCGGCCAACAGGCACTTTCTTTACATCATCTTGTGATTCATCCTTATAATTTAGTTTTAAGTCAATGACTTAGAGGCAACGTGGTTTCTCATGAGCCATGAAGGACAAAATATTCTGTGAATCACACTTTTGGGGCCTTATGGACAAAGAAGCCATTATATTTGAGTTCTTCTGAGATTTCTTCCAAGAAGCCATAGTCTTGACTAAATTATATAAGGAAATCCACAAATCAGAGTGGAACAAGAGCTTCAGAGAAAAGCAGTATTAGTTCCAACCCTGGAGGACTTCCACTTGACTTTCAAGTTACCCATGGTCTTTCTATCTTTTTTTTTTTTTTTTTTTTTTTTTTTTT